>NC_057812.1:185318726-185319234 GCF_018294505.1 Triticum aestivum
TCTTCTTCCTTTTCTTCCTTTTTTCCTTCTTCTTCTTCTTCTTCTTCTTCTTCTTCTTCTTCCTCCTCCTCCTCCTCCTTTCCTTTTTCCTCTTCTTCTTCTCCTCCTCTCCTCTTTTTTCTTCTTCTTCTTCTTCCTCTTCTTCTTTTTTCTTCTCCTCCTCCTCTTCTTCTTCCTTTCCTTTTTCCTCTTCTTCTTCTCCTCCTCTCCTCTTTTTCTCTTCTTCTTCTTTCCTAAAACTAAACTAAACCTAAACCTAAAACTAAAAAAACAGAAAAAAGGAAAAAACTAAATCTAAACCTAAAACTAAACTAAAACTAAACCTATAAACCTAAAACTAACCTAAAACTAAAACTAAAACTAAAACTAAATCTAAACTAAACATAAACCTAAAACTAAAAAAACAGAAAAAAGGAAAAAAAAGGAGGCAGAGCTCACCTAGGGTGGAGGAGGGGGGCGGGGCGGCCTGGGGCGGCGGCGCCGGGCGGCAGTGGCGACGGGGCCGGGC
>NC_057812.1:185319802-185399908 GCF_018294505.1 Triticum aestivum
GCGGCACGCGGGGTGGTGGGGCGACGGGGCGTCGGTGAGTGCTGGGGGCGGCAGCGCGCGTGTGAAGAAGAGAAAGAGAGAGAGAGTGGGGGCTGGGGTGCAGCCGTTAATGTTAGTGGGGCCCCTTCCTCTTTGCCGTCCGCCCCCCTTTGTCGTCCGCTTATTTTCTCTTTGCCGTCTGCTAGCGGACGGCAAAGAGGGGGGCGTTAGGTTTTTTTTAAGCAGCTCGTCAGTGGGGCCCCTCCCTCTTTGCCGTCCGCTAGTCGATGGCAAAGAACTGGCTGATGGCATATTAGGTCTTTGCCATTAGCCAGTTCTTTGCCGTCTGCTTTTTGGTAGCTGATGGCAAAGAGCTTCTTTGCCATCCGCTAGCTGACGGCAAAGAGCTGGCAGATGGCAAAGTACCTGATTCTAGTAGTGGGTGCTGCTATGGCCGAAGAATCTTATTCGTCTGGAGCTGTCCGAGAGCACACCAATAACCACACATCAACGAGCATGTGCGGAGACCACCACCCCGCCTACGCAATTACCAGCTCTTGTAGTGCCGAGTGAGAGCGGCGGACAACGTGATGAAGGGGGTGCAATAGTACTGGCTGATGTAATCGGTCCTATAGAACAGAGAATGGATGATGAGACAGAGGTCGACCCTATGGGTTTTCACAATACAAACGCATATGACTGTGACATAGATATGATGAGTCAACCATATGACGAATCGGGCTATCAGCATGCTAATGAGGATATGGATGATATGCCCGGGTAGGAAGGTCGTTGGAAGGATTGCAAAAAGTCTCTCTTCATGAATTCCTCACACGACACGCCTGAAGATATCGCCTCAACACATGCTCAACTAGCCGGGGCTCGTACAGTGCTTAGCCCGAGAACCATGGGGCAGGGGTTAAGGAAGGGTTTGGAAGGTGTGCCCAAGAAAAAGGAGAGGAAGAGATCGGGGAACATAACTGCCTCCAAACAAGCCATAGCACAAAGAAGCTAGATGATGCATTCTGAAGAGCGTGTACCCATGAAAGGTGCGGCCATGTTCCATCTCACGGGCGAGCCGATGCTACCGCTGAAACCGCTGGAGGAACTATTAGGGGATCTCAGGAGACTGCACGACCATGTGCTGTCGACTGATAAAAGCCTACTAGCCTCAAAGGATCCAGGATATCGGACATACGCGGCTCGTGTGCCCGAGGGGAAGTGCTACGTCGATACACGGCCCGCGGAGGTGTTCTTCCTGCGGTTTGACCGTATCTTTGAGAAGTTTCGGACAAGGCGGCTCGATTTTACAATCGTCCGCCTTTCTGCGCTACATATGAGCTCCTTCATGAAGAGTGAAGAAGTGTCGGAAATCTGTGTGGCGGATCCGTACTACATGCACGAGTCTTTCTTGAGTCTCGACGACTTTGAGCGTGAAACTGCTAGGGAGTACCTCCAAAATTTCATGGTACAGAATAAGGACCGGGAAGTTGTCCTCGTACCTTATCGTCCAAAGTAAGTCAGTTTTGGACAACCCTTTCGTACATTTCAATCATTCCTTCTCTCTCATATGGGGAATAATTTGAGGTGTCTTTTCCCCGCAGCAACGGGCGCGCCATCCTTATCGTTCTTTACCCTCAAGTCTCCCACACCGTGTATTTTGACCCTTCCAGAGACTACGAGAAAAAAGACTACACCCACATAATGAATATTCTAGATGATGCTCTCCAAGGCTTCAGCATTAGAGGTGGCCACATGCAGATCAAGAAACAAAGGAACAAGAAGATGGGTTTCGCGCATAAAACTAACTTCTCCTGCATCCATGTCCCAAAACCAAGCAAGAAGGATGGATTCTACATCGTCCATCTCATGATTCAGTTTAACACGGATCACCAAAAGCTTCGCATGAGAAGCAGAAATGATGATCATATCCACAAGTGGCTAGAATCTCATGGATAAGCGGATTATAAACTTAGAGATGACTCCTTTCGCATCCAAAGCGACATTGCAACGATCATCATGAAAGAAGTCGTCGATGAGAAGGGGATGTTCCACCACGGCCCTATATCGCGAGCTGACGTCCGAACTCGCATAGGCATGCAACGTCTAGACCTCACGCCATTCAAGAAGCTAGGGTCCATCATCGATGATATGGAAGGATGGAACTTCTAGTGATTTATGATGCCAATGATGATGATATATGTCGGTTGAACTTGTATACTTTTTGTAGCCATGACACATTGTGATGTCCACGGTCCCTGCCAAACTTGCGTAACACTACTTTGTTAGTTTGCGTATGATGACCTGCGTACCTCTAGTTAATTAATTTGCGTACTATATGTTGCATCTAGTTGCTAACCCTTTCTTTTTCGGTGTTGCTCTAGTATATTTTGTTGCATATATATGATTGTACATCCTCTTCATGAACATGCATCTCTAACAGGTACCTAGTTTCTTGATGGCGAGATGGAAGTGCTATGTCGTGTACAAAGGGAAGGTTCCGGGGGTGTACAATGAGTGGCATGAGTGTCAGGCGCAAGTGAATGGGTTCTCGGGCGCCAGTCATAAAGGCTTCAAAAGCAAACAAGAAGGAGAAGCTAGTTACTTGAGGTTCACGCTAGCGCAAGAGAGGACTCGTAACCGCCACCTCATGTACTGCATAGTTCCGCTTTGACTCATAGTGATAGCTCTTCTCGCGTATACCTTTGTTTAGATGGATGATGTTGTAGTTGCAAGTATTCAAGACTTTCATGTATCGGTATTTTCGAGATGATGACAAGATACCACTTTGTGTTGGATGATGATTATAATGAGACTATTTGTATGTATATGCTATGATTACATTTGTGGTCTTGCAGGCATTTGTATGTGTATCATGATGACATTTGTATGTGCTAAAGATTCTTCTATAAAGCCTGTTCAAATACAAAACAAATATGCCGAAAAAAACAAAAAACTACAAAAAATAGCAGTAGCGTGTGCAGAACAATTAGCAGCAGCGCGGTAGTAGCAGTAGCGCGCACAAGAGAAGCGCGCTATAGCTATTAGCAGTAGCGAGCTTCCATTAAGCGCGCTGCTGCTACACTTGTGTAGCAGTAGCGCTGGTGAGCACGCCCTACTGCTACGTGTTAGCGGTAGCACCTTATTAGTAGCCCCGGTCCCCGCGCTACTGATACACCTAAAACCCATGTTGCTGCTAGCCTTTTCCCTAGTAGTGCATGCTCCTAGCATGCTGAACATGGAACTTTCCCCTCTCTTTCATCTGTCCAGAAAATGCCTAACACCAGGAAAACCCCTTTGGATGTTTTCCCTCTCCGTCTTCAATGTGTAGTACCGTGTTAGTTCACCTCTAGCACCGCGTATTGCCATGTTATGCCTTTTGATGCCTTGTTTTCTCTGTATTTACTGTTTCTTCCCCCTCTTCTCTCCGGTAGACCCCGAGACTAATGCTCCCCCTGTGATCGACTACGTCGACGACGACACTTCTTCCTTTTCAGCAGAGCTGCCAGGCAAGCAACCCCCCCCCCTTGAGCATTCTGATATCTCCCATTTCTTTCCCTCTCATGCTTGCATTAGAACTGCTATTGTTTTCTGTATGATCCTACTCTGATGCTTAGCCTGTTTTTGTTACTTGCTTATTGTTACCTTACCTGCTTATCCTAAACTGCTTAGTGTAGGTGGTTAGTGATCCACCAATGACCCCCACCTTGTCCCAGTTGCCCTGCTTTATGTTCGATGACTCGATCAACATGATCGACGTCCAAGCACCGACACCGCAAATCACCCCGTAGTTGTACGACTCTGCAGAGTTACCATCGAGTGCCGAGGGTGGAACCTCTTACATCACTCCTGATGAGACCTCCGTAGTGTAGCTCTTTGGTCATGGTCATCGAGGGTGATTTCCTCCTTAACCACTTCCGATACGGCTCTGTCGTGAAACCCCTCAAGTGTGAACCTCGAGGGTGGATCCTCTTACGTTCACCCTGCTGATTACATCGAGTGGAATTCACCGGGGGTGATTCCTCGGGTTTTCCCCTTGATGTTTGGATACACGGATACTTGGACTTTACAACTGTTACTTGGAAAGGCGGGTCGGCCCTGAGGGGTACCCGCGAGTGATGTGGAGACGGGTTGACCTGGAGGGTACCCGAGAGTTGAACACAAGGCGTGGCCGGGCATTCTTAGCCCTTGTCGCAAGTACTCAAGACGGGGCGACGGGGTCACATCTTTCGTGAGTCTCTGCTCATGACCGCACTACCAACACACTAACAGTTTGGATATTTGATCCGAGGGGCCTTTGGCCTGATAGCACTAACCATCACGTGGGCATAGTATGGGCCTTCTGCGTCGTATACATCAGCCGAAGCTTAATAGACGCCAGCGACTGAGTGGCGCGTGCCGGGTTGGACTGCGTAAGCTCCTTCCTTGTTTAAGGAGCTAGGTCTGCTCACCGGCAGCGTACGCAACGTGCAGGAGTTTCCGGGGAGATGGCCCATGACCCCTGGGGGCATAGGCTTAGTCTGGCGTGCTGACCTCTCTATAAAGCCTAGGTCGGGTTGCGGCGTATTATTTACCGAGGACAGGCATGACCCAGAAAAGTGTGTCCGGCCGGAGTTAATCGAGCGTGGAGGGTAAGTCGGTGCACCCCTGCAGGGAAGAAAACATCTATCAATAGCCTGTCCTACGGTAACGGACACTTGGAGTTGTATCCCGATCGATACAACTAGAACTGGATATTTGTGATGAGAAATGGATAGTATGGCTCTGGGATTTCTTTCTCGCAAGGGGGTCGAGAAAGGATCTCTGGGCGAGGTTGATAACACTACTACTACTTTACTTTATGCTACTGTTATCCCTTCTGATGCTGCATGATGCTTGAAGATGCTAGTCTTCGATAGGACTAGACTTTCCCCTCTATTTTTGGCATTTCTGCAGCCCAATCCACATATACATCCTTCCTTTGATAATGTTGCATATGTAGTGTAGATCCTTGCTTGCGAGTACTTTGGATGAGTACTTGCGGTTGCTTTGCTCCTCCTTTTCCCCTTTTATTTCTTCTTGCTGGTTGTTGCAACCAGATGGTGGTGTCCAGGAGCCAGATACCACCTTTGATGACTGCTACTACCCCCGAGGGTGCCTACTACTATGTGAAGACCGTCGACGACCAGGAGTAGTTAGGAGGCTCCTAGGCAGGAGGCCTTGCCTTTTCGATCGATATTGATTTTGTGCTAGCCTTTTTAAGGAAAACTTGTTTAACTCATGTCTGTACTCAGATATTGTTGCTTCCGGTGACTCTTGTGTATTCGAGCTTATGTATTCGAGCCGTCGAGGCCCCTGTCTTGTAATATAAAGCTTGTATTATTTTAATTTGTGTCTAGAGTTGTGTTGTGATATCTTCCCGTGATTCCTTGATCTTGATCGTACACATTTGCGTGTATGATTAGTGTACGATTGAATCGAGGGCGTCATAGAAACTCTCTGGAAAAAAATGCAGTTTTTCATCGGATCATCAATTACGAGTAGCAAAGTAAGGAAAAACCAATTAAGCGATGATGACTTCAACAACAAAGAGTACATGAATTACTAGACAACAAACCCACATTAGGTAAGCAGTACGCACACACAAACCATGGCCGGGTCGACACGACATTTTTTTACAGCACACACGCCGCAGAAACTAACGCGCGCCGCCCACGCGGCTAGCCAGATTGGACGGGCTTGTCCTGCAATTCTTCTACTGCTGGCTTTGGCTCCGGCTCCCCCGTGCCTACATTCGGCACCGACACGTCGTTGGACAAGCTCTCCCCGTCGGCACAGGCTCCTCCGTTGCTGCTACCTGCGCCGACGCTCCTTCGCTGTAGTCGTACCTGTAGTATTGCTGGCCACGACACATATTGATGTGTTTTTCCCCTGCGTATGCAGGTGCGGTTTCTGAAAGGGAAGTTAGTGCAAGTTTATCAATCATGTGCACGACGATGCCCTTTCCACCGCTCCACGCCAGCCTGCGGCACGCACCACATCAGTACAACAAGGTCAGACACTTCCCTTTCCAGCTATGCGCGCAAGATGTCACCACCGGCCAAAGGCTTCGAAGTACGTGTGCCGCTCCAAACTCATTCATGACCACTTTGCTAACCGACGCACATATGTATGTACATGTGGCGACAGAGCCAGAGATATAGATAGATAGATAGATAGATAGACAGATAGATAGATAGATATAGAGAGAGTATGACTTCTGTTTAAGCGTGAGAGATTGTATGACCCATGAATATGACATATTCGTGACATCATACGAAGGTCTAATTTGCAACGCAAAATATTATGTACTACAGTGTGCATCACAATGATACAAAAGTCGGAAACCCTTTTGAAAACAAATGCGGTTTTTCACCCGGTCATCAATGATGAGTAGCTAAATTAAGCAAAAACAAATTAAACGACAATAACTTCAACAACAAAGAGTACATGAATTACTAGAGGACAATCCCACGTTAGATAAGCAATACATGAATTACTAGAGGACAAGCCCACATTAGGTAAGCAGTACGCACACACAAACCATGGCGGGATCGACACGGCAAATTATTACAGCACACAGGATGCAGAAGCTAAGGCACGCCACCCACGCGGCTAGCCAGATTGGACGGGCTTGTCCTGCGATTCTTCTGCTGCTGGCTCTGGCTCTGGCTCCTCCGTGCCCTCCCCCGGCGCCGGCACATCGTTGGACAAGCTCTCCTCGTCGCCAATGGCGGCTCCTCCGTTGCTGCTACCTGCGCCGTACGCTCCTTCCCCATACCCATACCCGTAGTATTGCTGGGTCATGACACGCTCTCCACCGAACACCTGGTACTACCCGCCCACGTTGGCTCGCACGGGTGCCATTCCGACGGCGTACCCATGCACTGGAGCCCGGGGCCCATAGATGCCCCGCTGCATCTAAACCTGTAGCAGAGCCGGGGGAGCGTACACAGGCCGCTGCACCTGATTCTGAACCTGCACCGGAGCCGGGGGAGCATACACGGGCCGCTGCATCTGATTCTGAACCTGCACCGAAGCTGGGGGCGCGTACATCGGGCGCTGAGCCTGCAGCGGCACGGCGTGGATCACGGGCCGGGCCGCGCGCGGAGGCGCACTCGTCATGGCGCGGCTGTCGCCTGCAGCGGCACGACCTGTCCCCGCCTCGGGGTCGCGCATGCGGTGCAGGAAGACGCTGAGGGGCACGACGTAGTCATCGAAGCCGAGGCGGTTTAGGGCCCACATGATGTCTTCGGCGTTGACGGTCTTGCGGTGCTGCATGCGGCACCGTTCATTGGCCTCGCCGGTGACGAAGCTGATGAACTCCGACACGCATTCCTGGATCGCTTCCTTGGCGTCGTCGGAGATCTTGGCGTGGGCAGGGAGCGCGCGGCGCATGATGCGGATCACGTTTGCGTTTGGCATCAGCCGGTCCTGCTCCCGCCCCACCGGCGTCGCCTGGGTAGGCGCCGGCGCCGCTGGTCCGTTGGGGACGCCGTCGTTCTCCATGGTTAGGGCTAGGCAAGGTCCAATGCAGGTAGTCGCACTTGGCTTTAGGGCAGTGCTTCTGATCGAGTTGCTTCAGTGTGTTAAATAGGATGAGATAGGTATTAGGTGCTGCCTTAGCTGTCCTTTGTATTGCAGATCAAACGACAAGTGTCCATTGAGTGGTTCTGGCGAAGACATGTACTCATGCATGAGGCTATTAATCAGAGGAAAACGATAAATAATACATATATGTATAAATGTGATCTCATCCCCTCCACGTAGGATTGAAACTGTTGGTGGTTTTGAAACTGAAATGGCACATTAAGGGCATGGGCTACGGAGGCTATAGCAAATGCTGGTCTCATCCCCTCCACGTAGGATTGCACTGGTGAAGCAATCGCTGCATGTGATTGTCCTTGTTCATCCACTCATGCAACAAGCAGGTTTCCCTCCCTTTTTCCTTTCGCTCATGCTTTCCGCGGCCAAGCAGCAGCGCCTTCTGCAGGCGACTCTGACATGCTGCGAAGCCACCGTCCCTCACACCCGAGTCTACGTGGCCTGCGGGGCAGCTAGTTGGGGCGACGTATTGTACGTGCCCTAAACACAAAGCAACAAAGCTGCAACGTAATGACAACCAAATCAATGGCGGCACAGGATTTTGGAGAAGGATATCCAGAACAAGAAAACCAATGAAACTACAAGCACGAAAGAGATTGAATCTGTAATTTGCAAGTAAAAAGAGAGTGAATGTAAAGTAAACCTATAAAATTACAAAATTTTAATAAAATTATAAGCAAATGAATATTCTGTAGAGATGTGTGTAGTAATGTCAAAAATATATAATAGAAGTGAAAGAGAAAAAAAAAGAAACAATACCAAGAGAAAAGTACATGAAAAAAAGTTACGAAATAAGCTGAAATAAAATGCTAGGAGGAGATACTGAATTAAACCAAGACCTCTTACTTCGATGCATAAGAAACAACTTACTAAGCTACTGTAATCCCCCTATTTTGAATTTTTCTTCTTAATTATATCATGCCTACGAGACAAGGTGATATTAACATATTAAAGTTTGCTTACCAATATATTTTGATATTTAGCTGAATACCTATGAATTATGATTGGATTGCTCCTGAGTCAAATGGAAACGAGTAGTATCAGCGATCTCACACACCGCGGAGCTTCAAAAAAATATGGGTAGGTGCAATCCAATCTCCGCGGTGTGTGAGATCGCACATTATCTTGAGATTGACGAAGTCTCGACAGACGCCTACGTAGTTGACGGGAACGTCTCCTCTCACTTAATGCACATTGCCAGAACTTGTCAGTCTCATGAGCCACTTTGGTAGCCCCTCTCTTGACTTTGGTTAGATTGAAATTCAATAGTAGTCCAGAGATTCCGAGCACCTCTATCTTCAAACGAACCAAAGTGGATCCGCTCAAAGAGTGATTAGAAAAAATACGATGAGCAAACATGTAATCAATCATCGAAGTAATAGGATGGTCCAAAGTGAGAGCGATGTAAAGTCCCACCAGGCATAGACGCAACTCAACCACTTCATCCTAGGTTGAAACCAAGATATTGCCCTCAGAGCCTCTTGCCATAACTCCCGGGCTAGCCAACTGGACATTTTTAGCAACAAAAGTAGCATCCACATCTAAGTTAGTGCAACAATCGATCGGAAGTGGCTCCCACAACAGACTTCTAGAAGTTGGTTTGTCACCAAGTTGCTACGGAACACCAGTGATTTGTCTTTAAATTCAAGTACTGAAGAAGGCATGGTAAAACTCAGAAAAAAGGACCAATAGTTGTCCAAAATATTAACGGATGCCATGATAGACGCATTTCCTCTCCAAAAATAACATCATTCCTTAAGGTCCAGGCCCTCCAGAATATAAATAAAATCTTGGAATGAGTGGAAGTATCAACTCTGTCCACTAAGACCAACAACCGATCCACACTTGAATTCATGAAAACATACTCATATGGGAAATTCCAAATGTTTCAGAGACCCAAGCGTAAAGTGCACACCTTCATACAAGTTACTATGACATGAAAAAGATACTCTTCGGTAGAATCACATATGAAACACACCCCACAGGTGTTTTTCCAATGCTTCTTTCTATTAACATGTACAATGAGATTGTTCGACACTCGCCAAGCAAAGACTCAAATTTCTATGGCACATTAGCCTTCAACACAAGACTCCACATCTTCCTTTCCCCATACATCGCTGCTATACCATAACGGATGAATACCCAATATTTTGGACGTGCTGGAACGTGAAGTTACCTTAGCTTGCTAAGATATAAGCTTGTGTAGATTTTCAAAAAGTGCATTTTTGTCTTGTGCTTCAAACTTTTTTTTGAGAAAATGGTGAGTAGGCAACAGATATGTCTCAAACGTATTTATATATTTTTTATTGTTTCATGCTATATTTATGTCATTGTGGTATAGCTTTGACACAAATTTCTCAGTGCCATTTATTGTTTTTGAAGTTTCCATGAAAATCATTTTTTTGGGACAAAAAAAATCCAGAAAAAATCAGCGGAAATATGAAGTCTAGACGCTTCAAGGAAGCTCCAACATAGGGCAGGGTGGCACACAAGGGACCCACGCACCAGGAGGGAGCGCGTGTGGTGGGCTCATGTGGGCCCGCTTAACCTCCGATCCACCACCTCTCAGTCCCTGAGCCATTATATACCTTCGAAACCCTTCATTATTTCTAAACCCGAATTTTTTGCCACCGCACACCTCTATTTTTCATGATCCAATATAGAGGCCTTTTTCGGTACTCTGACGAAGGGGAAATTGTTCACGGTGGCCATCTCCATCAACATGAAGGCCGTCATGATCACCCGTGAGTAGTTCTGTTTGGACTATGGTTCCATAACAGTAGCTAGATGGTTCCCTCTCTCTTGCTTCTCAATACATCTCATGAGCTCCCCTACATGATTGCGATCCATCTAATGTAATCTGTTGGTGTGTTTGTCGGGATATGATGAATTGTCGTTTTATGATCAAATTTATTCATGAATCTTTATTAGATATATTTGGTTTCTTTGCTAAATAATTCTTATTCCTATATGCTCTCCGATCTATTCTTCTTTGTTTGGCCAAGTTTGGGGTTTGATCTTGAAGAGGGAGTTGTGTATGATAGTTGGCTTCAACTATGCCAGTAAGCTACCAAAGTGATAGAAAGTGGAAAAGTCTTGTATCGTGTTGTTGCCACTAGGGATAAAAATATGCTTGTGTAGTTGCCCATTGAACACATAGTGAAGACAATATATCATCTACTTCATGTCATCATACGCAGTGCAATAATCTTGTTTTACTTAATACTTTAAGATGCATGCTGGATAGCAGTCTTGCATGGATTATTAGTTATATATAGATATAGTTGGATAAAAGTCTATAGATCTACGAACGTGATGGCATCAGTGTTCACACATAGTACATTTCATTGTTGGATCTTGGCATGGCTATGTGAATCGAGAGAGGTGGAAGGAATATGAATCATGGAACCACATGCAATAATTAACATAGTTGTGAATTTGATGATTGAATGGGAGTAGACACATTCAACTCTCATGAGAGTGCCAACTCCAGCTCAACGTGAGCGGTGGCTCCCGACCGGGAACAGCTAGATCAAAGCTAATGAGGATGGTGCACTATCCTGTTTTGGGAAGAAGGGGGAGTTGTGTGGTGCTGAGATACCACAGTGGAGCGTTTTGGGCAGGCGTGTGTCATTTTTTTCCTGTCAGCATATGTGGAACCCCGAGCGGACAAAGGTTTTGTCGTGTCATACGGAGGATCTCTTCATTTAATGAGATTTTTAGCACCAACATGTTGTCATGCGATGACACATATACCTCTGTGTTGTTGCTTCTATCCTATCACGACAAAGTTGCTTGCATGCATTTATTGTGTGTGCTACCTCTTGAGCACTGTGTTGGTTTTCCCTTAAAGAGGAAAGGGTGATGCAGCAAAGTAGAGTAAGTATTTCTCTCAATTTTTGAGAACCAAGGTATCAATACAGTAGGAGACTACACGCAATTCCCTCGTACCTACACAAACAAATAAGAACCTCGCAACCAACGCGATAAAGGTGTTGTCAATCCCTTCACGGTCACTGATATCTGATAGAGATAATAATAATAGGATAAATATTTTTGGTATTTTTATGATATAGATTGAAAGTAAAGATTGCAAAGTAAAATAGTTTGGAAACTTATATGATAAAAGATAGACCCGGGGGCCATAGGTTTCACTGGTGGCTTCTCTCAAGATAGCATAAGTATTACGGTGGGTGAACAAATTACTGTCGAGCAATTGATAGAAAAGTGCATAATTATGAGAATATCTCGGCATGATCATGTATATAGGCATCACGTCCGCGACAAGTAGACCGAAATAATTCTGCATCTACTACTATTACTCCACACATCGACCGCTATCCAGTGTGCATCTAGAGTATTAAGTTCATAAGAACAGAGTAACACATTAGGCAAGATGACATGATTTAGAGGGATAAACACAAGCAATATGATATAAACCCCATCTTTTTCTCCTCGATGGCAACAATACAATACGCACCTTGATGCCCCTGCTGTCACTAGGAAAGGACACCGCAAGATTGAACCCAAAGCTAAGCACTTCTCCCATTGCAAGAAAGATCAATCTAGTAGGCAAAACCAAACTAATAATTCGAGGAGACTTGCAAAGATAACCAATCATACATAAAAGATTTCAGAGAAGAATCAAATATTGTTCCTAGATAAACTTGATCATAAACCCACAATTCATCGGATCCTGACAAACACACCGCAAAAAGAGTTACATCAAATAGATCTCCAAGAAGATCGAGGAGAACATTGTATTGAGATCCAAAGAGAGAGAAGAAGTCATATGGCTAATAACTATGGACCTGAAGGTCTGTAGTAAACTACTCCCACATCATCGGAAAGGCTATGGTGTTGATGTAGAAGCCCTCGGTGATCGATTCCCCCTCAGGCGGAGCTCCGAAAAAGGCCCCAAGATGGGATCTCTTGGGTACAGAAGGTTGCGGCGGTGGAAATAGGGTTTCGTGGTGCTCCTGGATGTTTTCGGGTTATATGGATATATATAGGAGGAAGAAGTAGGTCGGTGGAGCTGTGAGGGGCCCACGAGGGTGGGGGCGCCCAGGGGGGCATGCATGCCTGCCTACCTCGTGGCTCCCTCGTTTCTTTCTTGACGTCCACTCGAAGTCCCCTGAATCACGTTTGTTCAGAAAATATCTCTCCCGAAGGTTTCATTCCGTTTGGATTCCGTTTGATATTCCTTTTCTGTGGAACACTGAAATAGGCAAAAAAAAATAGCAATTTGCACTGGGCCTTGGGTTAGTAGGTTAGTCCCAAAAAGAATGTAACAATGTATAAATAAGCCCACTAACATCCAAAACAGATAATATAATAGCATGGAACAATAAAAATTATAGATACGTTGGATACGTATCAAGCATCCCCAAGCTAAATTCATGTTCGTCCTCAAGTAGGTAAATGATAAAAACATAATTTTTGATGTGGACTGCTACCTAGAATAATTCTTATTGTAATTTTGTTTATTTTGTCATGAATGTTAAGATCCGAAAGATTCAAGACAAAAGTATAATATTGACATAAAAATAGTAATACTTCAAGCATACTAACTAAGAAATCATGTCTTCTCAAAATAACATGGCAAAAGAAAGTTCATCCCTACAAAATCATATAGTTTAGTCATGCTCCATTTTCGTCACACAAGAATGTTCTCATCATGCACAACCCTAATGACAAGCCAAACAATTTTTTCATACTTTTTTCAACTTTCACGCAATACATGAGCGTGAGCCATGGATATATAACTATGGGTGGAATAGAATATGATGATGGAGATTATGTGGAGAAGACAAAAAAAGGAGAAAGTCTCACATCGACGCGGCTAATCAATGGGCTAGGGAGATGCCCATCAATTGATGTCAATGCAAGGAGTAGGGATTGCCATGCAACGGATGCACTAGAACTATAAATGTATGAAAGCTCAACAAAAAAACTAAGTGGTTGTGCATCCAACTTGCTTTCTCACGAAGACCTAGGGCATTTGAGGAAGCCCATTGTTGGAATATACAAGCCAAGTTCTATAATGAAGAATTCCCACTAGTGTATGAAGGTGAAAAAACAAGAGACTCTCTATCATAAAGATCATGGTGCTACTTTGAAGCACAAGTGTGGAAAAAGAGGATACTAGCATTGTCCCTTTTTATTTCTTCTTTTTTGGGGCCTTTCTTTTTTTATTTGGCCTTTCTCCTTTTTTATTTTTTTTATTTGGGACAATTCTCTATTAATGATGATCATCACACTTCTATTTATTTACAACTCAATGATGACAACTCGATACTAGAACAAAATATGACTCTATATGAATGCCTCCGGCGGTGTACCGGGAAGGGCACACTAGTAGAAAAAGGGGCTTTGGTCCAGCCAGAAAAGACCATTAATCCCGGTTGCATTACGAACCGGGACTAATGTGAGCATTAGTCCCGGTTCAAGCGGCGAGGGCACCATACATGCATTACTCACGGTTCAAATGGGACCTTTAGTCCCGGTTCGTGGCACGAATCGGTACTAAAGGGTGCGATGCCCATTAGTACCGGTTCGTGGCACGAACCGGTACTAAATGTCTCAACCTCATTAGTACCGGTTTGTGACCTTTAGTACCGGTTCGTGCCACGAACCGGTACTAATGGGGTTGAGACATTTAGTACCGGTTCGTGCCACGAATCGGTACTAATGGTGCAATTTTCAAATCCTACCCCCCCAGTGCATCGCCTTTTTCAGTTTTGTAAAAAGCAAAAGAAAATGATAGAAACTTCAAAATTTAAAATCCTTCGAGAGGTAGTTACATCTACTACTTAGGAAAATTTAAAAACTTAAATTTGGACATGTTTTGCAAAAAATGTAGGGAAAATGTAAAATGGCTATAACTTTTGCATACGATGTCGGGAAAAACGTATAATATATCAAAATGTTCGGAAGGAAAATCCGCATCCGATGGAGACCGCCTACGACCTGTTTGCAAATTTCTAGAATCCTCAAATTCTAAAAGGAAAAAAGTTATGCTCAAATTTTAGTTTTTTTTGAATTTTTGTTAAATCTGGTCAAACTATGGTCAAACTACTTATTCAAGAAGTATTATTGTTACTAAATAATTATTCAAGAATATTAGTGTTGCCAAATAATTATTTTAGTTTTTTTTAAATTTTGGTCATCAAACTATGGTCAAACTGTGGTCAAACTACTTATTCAAGAAATATTAGTGTTACCAAATAATTATTGATTTTTAAAACAATAGTTTCAAACTCAAACAGTGAAATGTGTGACTTCATGCTCAAGCAAAATTCCTAAGGGTTAATAGGATTGCCATCTTACTATTGTCAGGAAAACAACAAGTGCAGACTTGAAAACGATGGAGAATAGAACTCGAAAGTTAAGCGTGCTCAGGCTGGAGTAGTGAGAGGATGGGTGACCGTTCGGGAAGTTAGATGATTTGGAATGATGAGGGGTGATTAGAGATTAAAGGTTAAATTGAGTAGTGATGAGGGGTGATTAGAGATTACAGGTTAAAATAATTCAGAAATTTGAAATTCAAAAAAAAATTCAAAAAAAATTCAAAAAAAGTTTTCAAAAAAAATCATAAAATATCCTTGCAACGGCCACGTGGAGGGCCTTTAGTCTCGGTTCTAGTTAGAACCGGGACTAAAGGGGGAGGCTTTAGTACTGACCCTTTAGTCCCGGTTCCAGAACCGGGACTAAAGGCCCTTATGAACCGGGACTAAAGGCCCTTATGAACCGGGACTAAAGGACCTTTTTCTACTAGTGGCAATGAATCAAGAGTGACATGTATGATAAATTATGCATGGTGTCTTTGCCACAAATACGATGTCGACTAAATGATCATGCAAAGGAATATGACAATGATGAAGCGTGTCATAAATGAAACGGTGGAAAGTTGCATGGCAATATATCTCGGAATGGCTATGGAAATGCCATAATAGGTAGGTATGGTGGCTGTTTTGAGGAAGATATAAGGAGGTTTATGTGTGATAGAGCGTATCATATCACGGGGTTTGGATGCACCGGCCAAGTTTGCACCAACTCTCAAGGTGAGAAAGGGCAATGCATGGTACCGAAGAGGCAACCAATGATGGAAGGGTGAGAGTGCGTATAATCCATGGACTCAACATTAGTCATAAAGAACTCACATACTTATTGCAAAAATCTACAAGTCATCAAAAACCAAGCATTACGCGCATGCTCCTAGGGGGATAGATTGGTAGGAAAAGACCATCGCTCGTCCCCGACCGCCACTCTTAAGGAAGACAATCAAATAACACCTCATGTTTCAAATTTGTTACACAACGGTTACCATATGTGCATGCTACGGGACATGCAATCTTCAACACAAGTATTCTCATAGTATTCAATTCACTTTCTATGATAGTTTTTATTATACCCATCTTGGATGCCTATCATATTACGACTAATTTCATAACCAAAGAAAATTACCATGTTGTTCTAAAGTACTCTCAAAATAATATGAATGAAGCATGAGAGATCAATAGTTTCTATAAAATAAAACCACCAATGTGCTCTAAAAGATATAAGTGAAGCACTAGACCAAAATTATCTAGCTCAAAAGATATAAGTGAAGCACATAGAGTATTCTAATAAATTCCAATTCATGTGTGTCTCTCCAAAAAGGTGTGTACAACAAGTATGATTGTGGTAAACTAAAAAGCAAAGACTCAAATCATGCAAGACGCTCCAAGCAAAACACATATCATGTGGTGAATAAAAATATACCCTCAAGTAAAGTTACCGATGGAAGAAGACGAAAGAGGGGATGCCTTCCGGGGCATCCCCAAGCTTAGGATTTTGGTTGTCCTTGAATTTTACCTTGGGGTGCCTTGGGAATCCCCAAGCTTAGGCTCTTGCTAATCCTTATTCCATAATCCATCAAATCTTTACCCAAAACTTGAAAACTTCACAACACAAAACTCAATAGAAAATCTCATGAGCTCCATTAGTATAAGAAAACAAACCGCCACTTAAGGTACTGTAATGAACTCATTCTTTATTTATATTGGTGTTAAACCTACTTTATTCCAAATTCTCTATGGTTCATACCCTCCGATACTAGCCATAGATGCATCAAAATAAGCAAACAACACAAGAAAAACAGAATCTGTCAAAAACATAACAGTCTATAGTAATCTGTAGGTTTCGAATACTTATGTAAGCCCAAAAGTTCTAAAATAAATTGGTGGACGTGAGGAATTTGTCTATTAGTCATCTTCAGAAAGAATCAACCTAATTGCACTCTCCATTAAAAAATGGCAGCAACTCTGGTGAGCACTAAAGTTTGTGTTTTTTACAGCAAGATCGCTAAAACTTCCCCCAAGTCTTCCCAAAGATTCTACTTGGCACAAACACTAACTAAAAGCATAAAAAACATATAAACAGAGGCTAGATGAATTATTTATTACTAAACAGAACCAAAAAGTAAGAAACAAAAATAAAATTGGGTTGCCTCCGAACAAGCGCTATCGTTTAATGCCCCTAGCTAGGCATTGATAATTTCAATGATGCTCACATGAAAGACAAGAACTTAAGAATAAAGAGAGCATCATGAAACACGTGACAAACACATTGATACGTCTCCGTCGTATCTACTTTTCCAAACACTTTTTCCCTTGTTTTGGACTCTAACTTGCATGATTTGAATGGAACTAACCCGGACTAACGCTGTTTTCAGCAGAATTGCCATGGTGTTATTTTTGTGTAGAAATAAAAGTTCTCAGAATGACCTGAAAATCAACGGAGATTATTTTTGGAATATATAAAAAATTATGGAAGAAAGATCCACATCAGGGGGCCCACACCCTGTCCACGAGGGTGTGGGGCGTGCCCTACCCCCTGGGCGCGCCCCCTGCCTCGTGGACAGGGTGTGGGCCCCCTGATGTGGATCTTTCTTCCATAATTTTTTATATATTCCAAAAATAATCTCCGTTGATTTGACAACTCAGCTGCTAATACTTGAGTATATTCTTTGGCTGCCCTTGTGTCGAATCAATAAATTTGGGTTGAATACTCTACCCTGGAAAACTGTTGCGATCCCCTATACTTGTGGGTTATCAAGAACATTTTCTGGCGCCGTTGCCAGGGAGCATAGCTCTATTCTTTCAGTCACTTGGGATTTATATCTTCTTATCATTATGAAGAAATTGAAAGATCAAAGTGTTGGAAATATGCCCTAGAAGCAATAATAAAAGTATTATTATTATATTTCCTTGTTCATGATAATTGTTCTTTATTCATGCTATAACTGTATTATCCGGAAATCGCAATACACGTGTGAATACATAGACCACAATACGTCCCTAGTGAGCCTCTAGTTGACTAGCTCGTTGTGATCAACAGATAGTCATGGTTTCCTGGCTATGGACACTGGATGTCGTTGATAACGGGATCACATCATTAGGAGAATGATGTGATGGACAAGACCCAATCCTAAGACTAGCACAAAAGATCGTGTAGTTCATTTGCTAGAGATTTGCCAATGTCAAGTATCTCTTCCTTCGACCATGAGAGCGTGTAACTCCTGGATACCGTAGGAGTGCTTTGGGTGTATCAAACGTCAGAACGTAACTGGGTGACTATAAAGGTGCACTACAGGTATCTCTGAAAGTATCTATTGTTTTATGCGGATCGAGACTGGGATTTGTCACTCCGTGTAAACGGAGAGGTATCTCTGGGCCCACTCGGTAGGACATCATCATATGCGCAATGTGACCAAGGAGTTGATCACGGGATGATGTGTTACGGAACGAGTAAAGTGACTTGCCGGTAACGAGATTGAACAAGGTATTGGATACCGACGATCGAATCTCGGGCAAGTAACATACCGATAGACAAAGGGAATTGAATACGGGATTGATTAAGTCCTTGACATCGTGGTTCATCCGATGAGATCATCGTGGAACATGTGGGAGCCATCATGGGTATCCAGATCCCGCTGTTGGTTATTGACCGGAGAACGTCTCGGTCATGTCTACATGTCTCCCGAACCCGTAGGGTCTACACACTTAAGGTTCGATGACGCTAGGGTTATAAAGGAAGTTTGTATGTGGTTACCGAATGTTGTTCGGAGTCCCGGATGAGATCCCAGACGTCACGAGGAGTTCCGGAATGGTCCGGAGGTAAAGATTTATATATGGGAAGTCCTATTTTGGCCACCGGAAAATGTTCAGGATTTTTCGGTATTGTACCGGGAAGGTTCTAGAAGGATCCGGAGTGGGGCCCACCTGCATGGGGGGACCCACATGGACGTGGGTAGTGGGGGCAAGGCCCCACACCCCTGGTCAAGGCGCACCAAGATCCCCCCTTAGAAGGAATAAGATCATATCCCGAAGGGATAAGATCAAGATCCCTAAAAAGGGGGGATAACAATCGGTGGGGAAGGAAATAATGAGATTTCTTTCCTCCCACCTTGGCAAACGCCCCAATGGACTTGGAGGGCAAGAAACCAGCCCCTCCACCCCTATATATAGTGGGGAGGCGCATGGGAGCTATAGACGAAGTTCTGGTGCAGCCCTCCCCCTCTCACAAGTACTCCTCCTCTCCCGCGGTGCTTGGCGAAGCCCTGCAGGATTGCCACGCTCCTCCACCACCACCACGCCGTTGTGCTGCTGCTGGATGGAGTCTTCCTCAACCTCTCCCTCTCTCCTTGCTGGATCAAGGCTTGGGAGACGTCACCGGGCTGTATGTGTGTTGAACGCGGAGGTGCCGTGCGTTCGGCACTTGATCATCGGTGATTTGAATCACGGCGAGTACGACTCCATCAACCCCGTTCACTTGAACGCTTCCTCTTAGCGAGCTACAAGGGTATGTAGATGCACTCTCTTTCTACTTGTTGCTGGTCTCTCCATAGATAGATCTTGGTGACACGTAGGAAAATTTTGAATTTCTGCTACGTTCCCCAACAGTGGCATCATGAGCTAGGTCTATTGCGTAGATTCTTTGCACGAGTAGAACACAAAATAGTTGTGGGCGTTGATTTTGTTCAATATGCTTACCGTTACTAGTCCAATCTTGTTTCGACGGTATGGTGGGATGAAGCGGCCCGGACCGACCTTACACGTACTCTTACGTGAGACAGGTTTCACCGATTGACATGCACTTGGTGCATAAGGTGGCTAGCGGGTGCCAGTCTCTCCCACTTTAGTCGGAACGGATTCGATGAAAAGGGTCCTTATGAAGGGTAAATAGCAATTAGCATATCACGTTGTGGTTTTGCGTAGGTAAGAAATGTTCTTGCTAGAAACCCATAGCAGCCACGTAAAACATGCAAACAACAATTAGAGGACGTCTAACTTGTTTTTGCAGGGTATGCTTTGTGATGTGATATGGCCAACAAGAATGTGGTGAATAATATGTGATGTATGAGATTGATCATGTTCTTGTAATAGGATTCACGACTTGCATGTCGATGAGTATGACAACCGGCAGGAGCCATAGGAGTTGTCTTTATTTATTGTATGACCTGCGTGTCATTGAACAACGCCATGTAATTACTTTACTTTATTGCTAACCGGTAGCCATAGTAGTAGAAGTAATAGTTGGCGAGACAACTTCATGAAGACACGATGATGGAGATCATGATGATGGAGATCATGGTGTCATGCCGGTGACGATGATGATCACGGAGCCCCGAAGATGGAGATCAAAAGGAGCAAAATGATATTGGCCATATCATGTCACTATTTGATTGCATGTGATGTTTATCATGTTTATGCATCTTGTTTACTTAGGACGACGGTAGTAAATAAGATGATCCCTTACAAAATTTCAAGAAGTGTTCTCCCCTAACTGTGCACCGTTGCTACAGTTCGTCGCTTCTAAGCACCACGTGATGATCGGGTGTGATGGATTCTTACGTTCACATACAACGGGTGTAAGACAGTTTTACACAGCGAAAACACTTAGGGTTAACTTGACGAGCCTAGCATGTGCAGACATGGCCTCGGAACACGGAGACCGAAAGGTCGAGCATGAGTCGTATAGCAGATACGATCAACATGAAGATGTTCACCGATGATGACTAGTCCGTCTCACGTGATGATCGGACACGGCCTAGTTGACTCGGATCATGTAATCACTTAGATGACCAGAGGGATGTCTATCTGAGTGGGAGTTCATAAGATGAACTTAATTATCTTGAACATAGTCAAAAGACCTTTTGCAAATTATGTCGTAGCTCGCGCTTTAGTTCTACTGTTTTAGACATGTTCCTAGAGAAAATATAGTTGAAAGTTGACAGTAGCGATTATGAGGACAGTAGAAAGCTTATGTCCTTAATGCACCGCTCAGTGTGCTGAACCCCAAACCTCGTCTGTGGATGTTGTGAACATCAGACATACACATTTTGATAACTACGTGATAGTTCAGTTAAACGGTTTAGAGTTGAGGCACCAAAGACGTTTTCGAAATGTCACGGAACATATGAGATGTTTCGAGGGCTGAAATTGGGATTTCAGGCTCGTGCCCATGTCAAGAGGTATAAGACCTCCGACGATTTTCTTAGCCTGCAAACTAATGGAGAAAAGCTCAATCGTTGAGCTTGTGCTCAGATTGTCTGAGTGCAACAATCACTTGAATCGAGTGGGAGTTGATCTTCCATATGAGATAGTGATGTTTCTCCAAAGTCATTGCCACCAAGCTGCTAGAGCTTTGTGATGAACTATAACATATCAGGGATAGATATGATGATCCTTGAGGTAGTCACGATGTTTGACACCGCGAAAGTAGAAATCAAGAAGGAGCATCAATTGTTGATGGTTGGTGAAACCACTAGTTTCAAGAAGGGCAAGGGCTAGAAGGGATACTTCATGAAACGGCAAATCAGCTGCTGCTCTAGTGAAGAAACCCAAGGTTGAACCCAAACCCGAGACTAAGTGCTTCAGTAATAAGGGGAACAACCACTGGAGCAGAATTACCCTAGATACTTGGTAGATGAGAAGGCTGGCAAGGTCGATAGAAGTATATTGGATATACATTGTGTTGATGTGTACTTTACTAGTACTCCTAGTAGCACCAGGGTATTAGATACCGGTTCGGTTGCTAAGTGTTAGTAACTCGAAATAAAAGCTACGGAATAAACGGAGACTAGCTAAAGGTGAGCTGACGATATGTGTTGGAAATGTTTCCAATGTTGATATGATCAAGCATCGCACGCTCCCTCTACCATCGAGATTGGTGTTAAAACCTGAATAATTGTTATTTGGTGTTTGCGTAGAGCATAGACATGATTGGATTATGACTATTGCAATACGGTTATTCATTTAAGGAGAATAATAGTTACTCTATTTATGTGAATAATACCTTCAGTGGTCTTGCACCTAAAAATGGTTTATTGAATCTCGATCGTGGTGATACACATTTTCATGCCAAAAAGATAGTAATGATAGTACCACTTACTGGTGGCACTGCCATGTAAGTCATATTGGTTTAAAACGCATGAAGAAGCTCCATGTTGATGGATCTTTGGACTCACTCGTTTTTGAAAAGTTTGAGACATGCGAACCATGTCTATTGGTGTATACGCATGAAGAAACTCCATGCAGATGGATCGTTTGGACTCACTTGATTTTGAATCACTTGAGATATGCAAATCATACCACATGGGCAAGATGACTGAAAAGCCTCATTTTCAGTAAGATGGAACAAGATAGCAACTTGTTGGAAGTAACACATTTTGATGTGTGCAGTCGAATGAGTGCTGAGGCATGCAGTGAATATCATTATGTTCTTACTTCACAGATGATTCGAGTAAATGTTGAGTATATTTACTTGATGAAACACAAGTCTGAATTATTGAATGGTTCAAGTAATTTCAGAGTGAAGTAGCAGATCATTGTGACAAGAGGATAAAATGTCTATGATATGATCATAGAGATGAATATCTGAGTTACGAGTTTTGGCACACAATTAAGACATTGTGGAAATTGTTTCGCAATTAATACCGCCTGGAACACCATAATGTGATGGTGTGTCCGAACATCATAGTTGCACCCTATTGGATATGGTGCATACCATGATGTCTCTTATCGAATTACCACTATCGTTCATGGGTTAGGCATTAGAGACAACCACATTCACTTTAAATAGGGCACCACGTAATTCCGATGAGATGACACCGTATGAATTATGGTTTAGAGAAACCTAAGTTGTCGTTTCTTAAAAGTTTGGGGCTGCGACGCTTATATGAAAAAGTTTCAGGTTGATAAGCTCGAACCCAAAGCGGATAAAATGCATCTTCATAGGAAACCCAAAACAGTTGGGTATACCTCCTAATTCAGATCCGAAAGCAATATGGATTGTTTCTAGAATCGGGTCCTTTCTCGAGGAAAAGTTTCTCTCGAAAGAATTGAGTGGGAGGATGGTGGAGACTTGATGAGGTTATTGAACCGTCTCTTCAACTAGTGTGTGACAGGGCACAGGGAGTTGTTCCTGTGGCACCTACACCAATTGAAGTGGAAGCTTATGATATTGATCATGAAACTTCGGATCAAGTCACTCCCAAACCTCGTAGGATGACAAGGATGCGTACTACTTCAGAGTGGTACGTAATCCTGTCTTGAAGGTCATGTTGCTAGACAACAATGAACCTACGAGCTATGGAGAAGCGATGGTGGGCCCGGATTCGAAATGGCTTGAGGCCATAAAATCCGAGAGAGGATCCATGTATGAAAACAAAGTGTAGACTTTGGCAGAACGGCTCGATGGTCGTAAGGCTAATGAGTACAGATGGATTTCAAAAGGAAGACGGACAATGATGGTAAATGTCACCATTAAGAAAGCTCGACTTGTCGTTAAGATGTTTTCCGACAAGTTCAAGGAGTTGACTACGATGAGATTTTCTCACTCGTAGCGATGCTAAGAGTCTGTTGGAATTATATTAGCGATTACTGCATTATTTATGAAATCTTGCAGATAGGATGTCAAAACATTGTTTCCTCGACGATTTTAATGAGGAAAGGTTGTATGTGATACAACCGGAAGGTTTTGTCAATCCCGAAAGATGCTAATAAGTATGCAAAGCTCCAGCAATCCTTCTAAGGACTGGAGTGAGCATCTCGGAGTTGGAATGTATGCTTTGATGATGATCAAAAATTTTGGGTTTGTACAAAGTTTATGAGAAACTTGTATTTCCAAAGAAGTGAGTGGGAGCACTATAGAATTTCTGATGAGTATATGTTGTTGACATATTGTTGATCAGAAATGACGTAGAATTTCTGGAAAGCATATAGGGTTATTTTGAAAGTGTTTTTCAATGGAAAGCCTGGATTAAGCTACTTGAACATTGAGCATCAAGATCTATAAGGATAGATCAAAATGCTTAATAATACTTTCAAATGAGCACATACCTTGACATGATCTTGAAGGTGTTCAAGATGGACCAGTCAAAGAAGGAGTTCTTGCCTGAGTTGTAAGGTACGAAGTTAAGACTTAAAGCTCGACCACGGCAGAATAGAGAGAAAGGACGAAGGTCGTCCCCTATGCTTAAGACGTAGGCTCTTCAGTATGCTATGCTGTGTACCGCACCTGAAGTGTGCCTTGCCATGAGTCAGTCAAGGGGTACAAGAGTGATCCAAGAATGGCTCACAGGACAGCGGTCAAAGTTATCCTTAGTAACTAGTGGACTAAGGAATTTTCTCGATTATGGAGGTGGTAAAAGAGTTCGTCGTAAAGGTTACAACGATGCAAGCTTGACACCTATCCGGATAGCTCTGAGTAGAGAGACCGGATACATATAATGGAGCAATAATTTAGAATAGCTCCAAGTAGAACAGTTGTTTGGAATAGCTCCAAATAGAGCGTGGTAGCTGCATCTAGGAGATGACATAGAGATTTGTAAAGCACACACGGATCTGAAAGGTTCAGACCCATTGACTAAAACCTCTCTCACAAGCAACATGATCAAACATAAAACTCATTGAGTGTTAATCACATAGTGATGTGAACTAGACTACTGACTCTAGTAAACTCTTGGGTATTAGTCACATGGCGATGTGACCTGTGAGTGTTAATCACATGGCGATGTGAACTAGATTATTGACTCTAGTGCAAGTGGGAGACTGTTGGAAATATGCCCTAGAGGCAATAATAAAAGTATTATTATTATATTTCCTTGTTCATGATAATTGTCTTTTATTCATGCTATAACTGTATTATCCGGAAATCGTAATACACGTGTGAATACATAGACCACAATATGTCCCTAGTGAGCCTCTAGTTGACTAGCTCGTTGTGATCAACAGATAGTCATGGTTTCCTGGCTATGGACATTGGATGTCGTTGATAACGGGATCACATCATTAGGAGAATGATGTGATGGACAAGACCCAATCCTAAGACTAGCACAAAAGATCGTGTAGTTCATTTGCTAGAGCTTTGCCAATGTCAAGTATCTCTTCCTTCGACCATGAGAGCGTGTAACTCCTGGATACCGTAGGAGTGCTTTGGGTGTATCAAACGTCACAACGTAACTGGGTGACTATAAAGGTGCACTACAGGTATCTCCGAAAGTATCTATTGTTTTATGCGGATCGAGACTGGGATTTGTCACTCCGTGTAAACGGAGAGGTATCTCTGGGCCCACTCGGTAGGACATCATCATATGCGCAATGTGACCAAGGAGTTGATCACGGGATGATGTGTTACGGAACGAGTAAAGTGACTTGCCAGTAACGAGATTGAACAAGGTATTGGATACCGACGATCGAATCTCGGGCAAGTAACATACCGATAGACAAAGGGAATTGAATACGGGATTGATTAAGTCCTTGACATCGTGGTTCATCCGATGAGATCATCGTGGAACATGTGGGAGCCATCATGGGTATCCAGATCCCGCTGTTGGTTATTGACCGGAGAACGTCTCGGTCATGTCTACATGTCTCCCGAACCCGTAGGGTCTACACACTTAAGGTTCGATGACGCTAGGGTTATAAAGGAAGTTTGTATGTGGTTACCGAATGTTGTTCGGAGTCCCGGATGAGATCCCGGACGTCACGAGGAGTTCCGGAATGGTCCGGAGGTAAAGATTTATATATGGGAAGTCCTATTTTGGCCACCTGAAAATGTTCGGGATTTTTCTGTATTGTACCGGGAAGGTTCTAGAAGGTTCCGGAGTGGGGCCCACCTGCATGGGGGGACCCACATGGACGTGGGTAGTGGGGGCAAGGCCCCACACCCCTGGTCAAGGCGCACCAAGATCCCCCCTTAGAAGGAATAAGATCATATCCCGAAGGGATAAGATCAAGATCCCTAAAAAGGGGGGATAACAATCGGTGGGGAAGGAAATAATGAGATTTCTTTCCTCCCACCTTGGCCAACGCCCCAATGGACTTGGAGGGCAAGAAACCAGCCCCTTCACCCCTATATATAGTGGGGAGGTGCATGGGAGCTATAGACGAAGTTCTGGTGCAGCCCTCCCCCTCTCACAAGTACTCCTCCTCTCCCGCGGTGCTTGGCGAAGCCCTGCAGGATTGCCACGCTCCTCCACCACCACCACGCCATTGTGCTGCTGCTGGATGGAGTCTTCCTCAACCTCTCCCTCTCTCCTTGCTGGATCAAGGCTTGGGAGACGTCACCGGGCTGTATGTGTGTTGAACGCGGAGGTGCCGTGCGTTCGGCACTTGATCATCGGTGATTTGAATCACGACGAGTACGACTCCATCAAGCCCGTTCACTTGAACGCTTCCGCTTAGCGATCTACAAGGGTATGTAGATGCACTCTCCTTCCCCTCGTTGCTAGTCTCTCCATAGATAGATCTTGGTGACACGTAGGAAAATTTTGAATTTCTGCTACGTTCCCCAACACAAAGAACCAATATTTTTCCCTCAACAACGAGGGGAGGTAAGGAACTGCCATCTAGCTCTGCACTTGTTTCACCTTCTGTTTTGAGTAAACTTGCGACACCTACACCTGCTATTCATTCTGATATGTCGCATGTTATTGATGATGCCACTTCTGCTTTGCATGATACTTATCATGAAACTACTTCTATGCTTGATACCACTATGCCACTTGGTGAATTTCTTGATGAACAACTTGCTAGGGCTAGAGAGAATGAAATTATTGAAACTAATAATATTGATGAAAGTGATGATGAAGATTCTCCCCCTAGATATGAATTGCCTGTTGTGCCTGATGATTATGTTATGGATGAAAAAACTTCTAGAGACTTTCTTGCCTGCAATGATAGAAGTGATCTTAAGAAACTATTAGCTAAGCTGAAAGAAAAATCTCTGAATGCTAGAATGAAATATGACCCTACTTATGCTACTTCACCTATCTTTATTACTGATAAGGATTATGATTTCTCTGTTGATCCTGAGATAATTACTTTGGTTGAATCTGATCCTTTCTATTGTTATGAATCTGAAACTGTTGTGGCACATCTTACTAAATTAAATGATATAGCTACCCCGTTCACTAATGATGAGAAAACTCGCTACTATTATATCCTTAAATTATTTCCATTCTCATTAAAGGATGATGCTACGATATGGTTTAATTCTCTTGATCCTGGTTGTGTGCGTAGTCCCCAGGATATGATTTGCTACTTCTCTCCTAAATATTTCCCCACTCATGAGAAACAAGCTGCTTTAAGGGAAATATATAATTTTGTGCAAATTGAAGAAGAGAGTCTCCCACAAGCTTGGGGAGGCTTATCCAATTACTTAATGCTTTGCCTGATCATCCTCTCAAGAAAAATGAAGTACTTGATATTTTTTATAATGGACTAACCGATGCTTCCAGAGATTACCTGGTTAGTTGTTCTGGTTGTGTTTTTAGGGAAAGAATAGTTGATCAAGCTGAATTGCTATTGAATAATATGTTGACTAATGAAAATAATTGGACACTTCCTGACCCAACTCCTAAGCCAAGTCCGAAGAAAAGGGGAATTCTATTTCTTAGTCCCAAAGATATGCAAGAGGCAAAGAAATCTATGAAAGAAAAAGGTATAAAAGCTGAAGACGTTAAGAATTTACCTCCTGTTGAAGAAATACATGGTCTTAATTCATCACCTATTGAAGAAACACACGGTCTCGATAGCCCGACACAGGTAGTAAAGGTAAATTCTCTCTATAGATTTGATGAAGGTGATATTCCCCGTAATAAGTCTGCTAGCCAATGCTTAGATGAGTTTGATAATTTTATTGTTAAATAATAAAACTTCAATGCTTATGTTGGTAGACAATTGAAACATAATGCTTATATGATTGAACACTTGAGTGATTATATGGCCAGTGTTAAAGGTGAACTTAAACTTATTAGGAAACATGCTTCTATGGTTACCACTCAAGTAGAACAAGTACTTAAAGCTCAGAATGATTTGCTTAATGAATTGAATAGTAAGAATAATGACTTTGCTGTTAGAGTTGCAACTAGAGGAGGTAAAGTGACTCAGGAACCTATGTATCCTGAGGGCCACCCTAAGAGAATTGAGTAGGATTCTCAGAGAAATAACATTGATGCACCTAGTCCTTCTAAAAGGAAGAGAAAGAAAAATGATAGGACTTTGCATGCTTCTAGTGAACCTATTGTAGACACACCTGAGAATCCCAATGATATTTGTATCTCCGATGCTGAAACACAATCTGGTAATGGACATGAACCTAGTGATAATATTAATGATGATGTTGATGTAGATGCTCAACCTAGTAATGATAATGATGTAGAAATTGAACCTACTGTTGATCTTGATAACCCATAATCAAAGAATCAACGTTATGATAAGAGAGACTTTGTTGCTAGGAAGCACGGTAAAGAAAGAGAACCATGGGTTCAGAAACCCATGCCTTTTCCTCCTAAACCATGCAAGAAAAAGGACGATGAGGATTTTGAGCGCTTTGCTGAAATGATTAGACCTATCTTTTTGCGTATGCGTTTGACCGATATGCTTAAAATGAATCCTTATGCTAAGTATATGAAGGATATTGTTACCAATAAGAGAAAGATACCGGAAGCTGAAATTTCCACCATGCCTGCTCATTATACTTTTAAGTGTGGAATACCAAAGAAACTTGGAGATCCAGGAGTACCAACTATACCATGCTCCATTAAAAGAAACTATGTTAAAACTGCTTTATGTGATCTTGGAGCCAGTCTTAGTGTTATGCCTCTCTCTTTATATCGTAGACTTGATTTGAATAATTTGACACCTACTGAAATATCTTTGCAAATGGCTGATAAATCAACAGCAATACATGTCGGTATTTGTGAGGATGTGCCTATTGTGGTTGCAAACCTTACTATTTTAATGGACTTTGTTATTCTTGATATTCCCGAGGACGATAGTATATCTATTATTCTTGGAAGACCCTTTTTGAATACTGCAGGGGCTGTTATTGATTGCACCAAAGGCGATGTCACTTTTCATGTTAATGGTAATGAGCATACGGTACACTTTCCGAGGAAACAACCTCAAGTCCATAGTATCAATTCTATTGGAAGAATTTCAACAATCACTATTGGAGGTTTTGAATTTCCTCTTCCTACTATCAAGAAGAAATATGATATTCTTATTGTTGGGGACATGCATATCCCCGTTGAGGTAACCTAGTGTTATTCGAAATTTCTTCGGTTTCATGTAATTTGGAATGAGTTTGTTAATAAGACTTGATCAACCTTGTTAGCGGATTCCTTTTGATGAGCATGAGATGGATTAAGTTAGAAAGCACAACCTTCAGTACCTTCTTTTTACTTTCTGTTATTTATATTAAATAAAGTAAAAATAGATTTTTTTGTCTATTTTCTGAATTATCCGTGCAATAAAAAATACCCAAAAAATAAAAGTTCTCCAAATGCCCTAAAAATTAAATATGATTTTTTCTAGAATGTTTGAGAATATCTGGCACTCAGAACACACCAGGGGGAGCAAGCACCTGGCCACGAGGGTCCAGGGCGTGCCCACCCCCTGGGCGCGCCCCCTGCCTCATGGGCCCATGGTGGCTCCCCTCCACTTATTCCAGTTACTACACACTCCTTCTTCCTCCCAAAAAAATCACCAACCAGCTCAAGCACGAGTTCTAGCTCATCTTGCTACCATTTTCGATCTCCTGGATCAAAGCTCCATTCACAAAACTGCTTTGGGGGATTGTTCTTTGGTATGTGACTCCTCCAATGGTCCAATTAGTTTTTTTCTAGTGCTTTATTCATTGCAAATTTTTGCTACTTAGGTGACCCTGTTCTTGGGCTTGCATGTCAGATTTATATGGTCAAAAGTAGTTTTAATGCATGATATTGCCTCTAGGCACTTGTAGGAGTAGTTGCTATCAACATTGTTGAGTTTGGTTCACTTTTATTTTGAGTTACTGAAAATTTCGGAAATTTTCACAAAAAGATGAAGAGATTTTTGAGGGGCTCATAGAGCCGAAGCTCGAAGGATAAACAAAGTGAAGAGAACAAGAAGCCCAAGTATAATCTCCCTCGCACCGCAGAGGTTTGGCCGTGTGAATGGCCTTGTGATGATTTCTTGAGAGCAGCCGGGATTTATGATGATTTCTATGAGTTGGCTGAGAATGCAGGCCTCACCGCCTTCCTCCACGACCAATGCGAACAATATCTCTTACTCACCAATATCTTTGTGCAAAACTTTCATTTCCATGCTAGGAGATGTCACTTCGTGATTTTTGTCGGGTTTGTTTGATCCCTTTTGAGGGCGGTGTAGAGGAACCACATCGTGACGATGTGGAAGGGTTTATTTATACAATTGCTGTAGGGGAAACGAGGAAGGTTTCCGATGCAAGAATTACTAGCATACATTTTCCTGTTTTACGTTACTTTGCAATATTTGCTAGTAGATACTTAATTGGTCGCGGAAACTGTGGCAACCTTAGTGCCCCTGATATTTTTATTTGGTGCCATGCCTTTTTCCGTGATGACACATTTAGTATGGGCGCTATTGTTGCAAAGCGGTTAAATCTTAACCGTACTAAGGGCCCCATCTTGGGAGGTATCTTTGCCTCGCGCCTCGCTGCACACTTTAACATACCTATTAGGCATTATGAGAAGTAAGAGAAGTTGTTGCCTCCTGTTTTTCTAGACTATAAGAGTATGGTATCACATGATTTTATTGTTAAGAATAAGGAAAAGATGCTTAAGTACAAGCTGATTTTTGATAAAAATCACCCTCAGACTATCACTTTACCTGCTCCTTCCTTGTTTGACTTATCTGCAGGCAAGTACCTTGTTCCGCCGGAGGCCATTCACGCCTACCGAAACACCACACCAGCTACAGAGCCAGAGCCGGAACCACAATTTGACCCTCACCGACAGTCTGTTTATCAGTGGAATCCAGAAGAGATCGCCAACCAGTGGCACCAAGGGGATCCTTCTTAGTATGACCCCAACTATAATTTCGGATATCCGCCAGGCCAGCCATGGCCATAGACCAACTTAGGCCAAAAGCCTAAGCTTGGGGGAGTACGTATTTCTCACCGACATTTCATTATAATATCCATACTAGTTTATTTTCATTTTCTCACTTTCTTCTTGTGTGTTTAATAAACCTTAGGAAAAAAACAAAAAATTAGTTGTAGCTTTTAGTTAGTTTACTTTCCATGCCTGTAGTAGTAGTAATTAAAAAGAAAACCCAAAAAGATTTCTCATTTTTCTTTTGCTTGTCAGGAGCTTTCGTGTGTAAATAGTTTTGTTTGTTTTCCTTCCTTTGGGGGTCGAGAGGAGAAGACCATAATGAAAATGTTGAGTGGCTCTCATATGCATTATTGTTGATCTAACAAAGAGCCCATATTACCTTGTCTTCTCTCTTGAATTGAATGCTTGCAGATTCCATCTTAGTCTAATGCATGTGCACTATTATTATTATCCACACTATTCGGTCGTGCAAGTGAAAGGCAATAATGATGATTATATGATGAATTGATTGAGATGAGAAAAGCTGGTATGAACTCGACCTGTCTTGTTTTTGTAAATATGATTATTTCATCGTTCCTGATTCGGCCTATTATGAAAGAAACAGGTTTGCAATGACAATTAGAGATTGTAGTTGCTTATGCCATGCTTAATTAGCTAGGAGCTTATAATGATTTACCTTGCATGCCAACATGCTATTAAAATGGTTGTGATGTGGTATGATAGGGTGGTATCCTCTTTTGAACGATTCGAGTGGCTTGACTTGGCACATGTTCACATATGTAGTTGAAACAAAATCAACATAGCCTCTATGATATTAATGTTCATGGTGCATTATATCCTACTCATGCTTGCATTCGGTGTTGATTAATTTTAATGCATGTTCATGGCTGTTGTCGCTCTCTAGCTGGTCACTTCCCAGTCTTTTTCTAGCCTTCACTTGTACTAAGCGGGAATACTGCTTGTGCATCCAATTCCATAAACCCCAAAGTTGTTCCATATGAGTCCACCATACCTACCTATATACGGTATCTACCTGCCGTTCCAAGTAAATTATTATGTGCCAAACTCTAAACCTTCAAATAAACATTCTATTTTGTATGCTCGAATAGCTCATGTATCAACTATGGTTGTCTATATCTTCCATGCTAGGCGGGTTATTCTCAAGAGGAGTGGACTCCGCTCCTCACTCCCGAGAAAATGGCTGGTCACGGGGATGCCCAGTCCCATGCTTTATGCAAATCAAATCAAAATAACTGCAAACAAAACTCCCCCGGGACTCTTGTTAGTTGGAGGCACTCATTGTTTTGAGCAAGCCATGAATTGATGCTTGTTGGTGGAGGGGGACTATAAACTTTGCCATTCTGTTTGGGAACCGCCTATAATGTGTGTAGCATGGAAGATATCGAGATCTCTCGGTTGTTATGTTGACAATGAAAGTATACTGCTCAAAATATTATTCATATCTATTTCAAAATCGAGCTCTGGCACCTCTACAAATCCCTGCTTCCCTCTGCGAAGGGCCTATCTATTTACTTTTATGTTGATTTATCATCCTCTTATTAAAAAGCACCAGTTGGAGAGCACGCCCTACCCCCCTGGGCGCACCCCCTGCCACGTGGGCCCCCTGACGCTCCACCTACCTCAACTCTAACTCCATATATTCACTTTTGGGAAAAAATCAGGGAGAAGGATTCATCGCATTTTACGATACGAAGCCTCCGCCAAGCCCTAAACTCTCTCGGGAGGGCTGATCTGGAGTCCGTTCGGGGCTCCGGAGAGGGGAATCCATCGCCATCGTCATCATCAACCTTCCTCCATCACCAATTTCATGATGCTCACCGCCGTGCGTGAGTAATTCCACCGTAGGCTTGTTGGACGGTGATGGGTTGTATGAGATTTATCATGTAATCGAGTTAGTTTTGTTAGGGTTTGATCCCTAGTATCCACTATGTTCTGAGATTGATGTTGCTATGACTTTGCTATTCTTAATGCTTGTCACTAGGGCCCGAGTGCCATGAGTTCTTGATCCTATCTTGCAAGTCTATAGTCACCTATTATGTGTTATGATCCGTTAACCCCGAAGTGACAATAATCATGATATTTACCGGTGATGACCGTAGTTTGAGGAGTTCATGTATTCACTATGTGTTAATGTTTTGGTCTGGTACTCTATTAAAAGGAGGCCTTAATATCCCTAAGTTTCCAATAGTACCCCACTACCACGGGAGGGTAGGACAAAAGATGTCATGCAAGTTCTTTTCCATAAGCACGTGTGACTATACTCGGAATACATGCCTACATTACATTGATGAACTGGAGCTAGTTCTGTGTCACCCTATGTTATGACTGTTACATGATCAAACGTATCCGACATAATTGTCCATCACCGATCCAATGCCTACGAGCTTTTCTTATATTCTTCTTCGCTTATTTACTTTTCCGCTGCTACTGGTACAATCACTATAAAACCCAAAAATATTACTTTTGCTACCATTACCTTTTGCCATCGTTACCACTACTATCATATTACTTGGCTACTAAATACCTTGCTGTAGATATTAAGTTTCCAGGTGTGGTTGAATTGACAACTCAGCTGCTAATACTTGAGAAAATTCTTTGACTTCCCTTGTGTCGAATCAATAACTTTGGGTTGAATACTCTACCCTCGAAAACTGTCGCGATCCCCTATACTTGTGGGTTATCACACATCTAAGTCTAACATACGTCCTGTGCATAGGCATATTATAGGAAAACAAATTATCAAGGCAAGCAAAAACTCTCATATGCAAGGAAGCGGAACGAAACAATAGCAATCTCAACATAACGAGAGGCAATTTAGTAACATGAAAATTTCTACAACCATATTTTCCTCTCTCATAATAAGTACATGTAGGATCATAAGCAAATTCAACAATTAATATAGCTATCACAAAACATATTCTTAACAAAATCCACATGTATGAAAAGTTGACACTTCCAAAATAGTGGGATTAAAAATAACTAAAGTCATGACCTCTCCAAACACACTTCTATCAAAAACTTCATAAGATTGAACATTCTCCAAATATGTGGGATCTAAAGTTGACACTCTTCCAAACCCACTTTCAGTAATATTGCAAACACCATTATCAATATCATATTCATCATGGGGCTTAAATAAACTTTCAAGATCAAAAGAAGTATCACCCCAATCACGATCATTGCAACAAATAGTAGTCATAGCAAAACTAGCATCCCCAAGCTTGAGGTTTTGCATATCATTGACATAATTGACATTAAGAGCTTTTATGATAACATCATTGCAATCATGCTTTTCATCGAAGGAACTATCAAGTATGGGTGCAATAGCAACGATCTCATGTTTAACATAGGGAACTATAGAAAACTCATCTTCATAAATATTGGTATCATGGCCACAAGAATAGCAAGCATCATGTTCATCAAGGGATATTTCAATCAAATCATCGGAATCATAATTATCTATAGATTCATGCATATCATTATTTTCTTTCGAAGTAATGGTCATTTTTTCAATGAATTCCTTGACATAGACATTATGAGCATAGTTTTCATGGCAATATTATGTCAAAATTTTCAGATACATAGAGAGTGATATCATACTTTTCAATCAAAGAAGCAACTTCATAGGCACCCTTAGAAGCAACAAATTCTTCAACTTGTTCCATATCATAGTAACTATAAACACCCTTTGCATAAGAAGATAAGATTTCATTACCATTAAACTCACATAGGTAGGGGAGGTGTTTTTTAGCGTTCCTAGAGCAACAAGTAAGATCACAAATTTCACAAAGATTCCAAGCATAACATAGCAATCTCTTTATTTGATCCCATAAGAGTCTCCCTTTTTCAGACAAACGGTGAAAGCACAAAATGAGCATGCTCATCTAAAGATTTCCTAGCACAAGCGCATAAGGGTCAAAGATGATCCAAGTAGAACACTTTAAGTGGATCCATATCAATAGATTTTTAGCAAGCAAAGATGCAAGCAAATAGAAGGCACATGGAAACACAAACAAAGATACATAGGGTAAGAAGGCTAAGAAAAGGCAAAGGTGAAGTGGGGAGAGGAAAACGAGAGGCAAATGGCAAATAATGTAATGCGAGGGATAAAAGTTTGTGATGGGTACTTGGTATGTCTTGACTTGTGAGTAGATCTCCCCGGCAACGGCGCCAGAAATCCTTGTCGCTACCTCTTGAGCACTGCGTTGGTTTTCCCTTGAAGAGGAAAGGGTGATGCAGCAACGTAGCGTAAGTATTTCCCTCATTTTTTGAGAACCAAGGTATCAATCCAATAGGAGACTACACGCAAGTCCCTTGTACCTACACAAACAAATAAGAACCTCACAACCAACATGATAAAGGGGTTGTCAATCCCTTCATAGTCACTTATGAGAGTGAGATCTGATAGAGATAATAATAATAAGATAAATATTTTTTGTATCTTTATGATATAGATTGAAAGTAAAGATTGAAAGGTAAAATAGATTGGAAATTTATAAGATAAAAGATAGACCCGGGGGCCATAGGTTTCACTAGTGGCTTCTCTCAAGATAGCATAAGTATTACAGTGGGTGAACAAATTACTGTCGAGCAATTGATAGAAAAGTGCATAATTATGAGAATATCTAGGCATGATCATGTATATAGGCATCACGTCCGTGTAGCGATCCAACCTCAAACAGTTGAATCTCTGTGCATAAGTGTCATCCCTGGGTCGGTAATGCTGACACACACAATACTTCGAAGGATTTATAACAGAGTGGAAATCACACACTTATTACATCGATAGTCTCAAAAGAGAACTTATTATAGTAAATATGGCTTAAGGCCATCTAAATAAGATAACATCGGAAGGCTTGGAAGATAAAGTGAGTCCATCAACTACAACGACATAGCTGAGTGCACGACAACGACCTAGCGCACCTTACTCTTCATCTGAAAAGTCTGCAACATGATATGTTGCAGCCCAAAATAGGTCAGCACATGGAATATGCTGGCAAGTTAACATGGTAGAGCAATGAAACAAGTAAAAGCTATCACTACATGAATATATGGCTGGTGGAGGCTCTATGGATATAATGTTTTTGCGAAAAGCCAATTTTTTCCTACAACAAAGGAATATATTTTATTTAACTATCATGGTAGTTGAAAAAAACATTGAGAATGGTAAAACCCCATCTCAATCCCAATTAAAAGTAATTAACATCCCAACAAATTTAATTTAGGGTGATGAGATCCACAGGATAATCCAAGAACCAGATACTCAAGATGTCCTTAACCGGGGACACGGCTAACCATGATTAGTTTGCACACTCTCTAGAGGTTTGCGCACTTTTCCCCACAAGACTCGATCTCCTCCATTGGATTCCTCACACTATGATATGTCTCCAACATATCTATAATTTATGAAGTATTCATGCTATTATATTATCAACCTTGGATGTTTTATATGCATTTATATGATTTTTGGGACTAACCTATTCACCTAGTGCCCAGTGCCAGTTTCTATTTTTTCCTTGTTTTTTAGTTTTACAGAAAAAGGAATATCAAACAGAGTCCAATTGACATGCCAATTTTTGATGATTTTTTATGGACCAAAAGAAGACCCTGTAGTAAAAGAGTTGGGCCAGAAGAGTCCCACGGCGTCCACGAGGGTGGGGGGCGTGCCCGCCCCCCAGGCGCGTGGGCCTGCCTCGTGGACACCTATGGCACCTCCTTGACGTGAAACCGACGGCAAAAATTCCTATAGATACAGAAACCTCGGAAAATTAACCTAGATCGGGAGTTCCGCTGGCTGAAGCCTCCGTAGCCACTGAAAACCAATCTAGGCCCTCTCTGGCACCCTGCCGAAGGGGGCCATCATCACCGGAGGGCATGGAGGAGGATCCCGGAGGGGACATTATCGTCATGAAGGCCAAGGACCAGAGGAAGAACCTCTCCCCATCAAGGGGGAGGCCATGGAGGAAGCACAAGGGGAAGAACATCTCCTCCTCTCTCTTGGTGGCACCGGAGTGCCATCCGGACGGGAATCATCGCCGCGGTGATCGTCTTCATCAACATCACCATCCTCATCTCTTTTACGTGGTCCACTCTCCCGCACCCCGCTGTAATCCCTGCGTGAACATGGTGCTTTATGCCACATATTATGATCCAATGATGTGTTGCCATCCTATGCCTCATATCTTTTGTCTTTGGGTTGATTGATGATCTAGATTGGGATGAGTTGTATGTTTTACTTTGATGATGTCCTATGGTGCCCTCCGTGTCGCGCAAGTGTCAGGAGTTCCCGCTGTAGGGTGTTGCAATACGTTCATGATTCACTTATAGTGGGTTGGTGAGTGACTAAAACACAAACCGGAGTAAGGGGGTTGTTGCGTATGGGAATAAAGAGGACTTGATGCTTTGATGCTATGGTTGGGTTTTACCTTAATGATCTTTAGTAGTTGCGGATGCTTGCTAGAGTTCCAATCATAAGTTCATATGATCCAAGTAGAGAAAGTATGTTAGCTTATGCATCTCCCTCATATGAAACTGCAATAGTGATTACCGGTCTTGTTAACGACTGCCTAGAACAATTCCGCACACCGATCCACCATTATTCCACACTCTCTATTTATAATATTTAGTAATATATTCTAACTTTATGATAACAGCACCTACTTTTATATTTTAGCTCTCCGATATCATACAAAGTTATCCTCTTCATACCCACAACATAGTTTTATTTCTCGTTGCTAGTTGGAAGCAAACGTTCGGTGTATGTAGAGTCGTATCAGTGGCAGATAGGACTTGAGAGAATATTGATCTTACCTTTAGCTCCTTGTGGGTTCAACACTCCATACTTATCACTTCCACCTTTTGAAATTTCTATGATGATTCCTTGCACTTGGGGATTATCACACTCTTTTCTGGCGCCGTTGCCAGGGAGCAATAGCGTGGGGTTGATATTCTCGTGTGTGCTTGTTTGCTTTCTTCACTAAGTAATTTTTTTCCTTTTTTTTGTGTTTTAGTTGTGGGTGAAATATGCAAAAAAATTAAAAGAATGAAAATACCAAAAAAATTACTTGCCTCTCATGCCTAAAAAGTTTTTCAAAAAGAGAAGTGATTGGAAAGTTATGCATTGAAGAAGTGAGGGTCGACCTTGAGCACTTTTGTTCATGCTCACGGAAACAATGTAGAATTTTTCATGGAAATTTATCTGTAAATAATTATCGCCTTATATATATCCATTATATTATAAAAATAATGTGCCAAGCTTTGGTTTTAGAATGATTAGATTGCTTGTTCACTATGTGCAGAACAAAAACAGAAACTTTGGCTATAGCGCGTGATTTTACATTATTTAATGGAAAGTCAAATGGGTCTGAAATTTCTTGCACATTACTTCTGTATAAATTTTTCAAATTTTAAAATTTATTTCATAATTTATTGAGTTACAGAAGTTTGCTAAAGCTCCATATTACTATAGACTGTCCTGTTTTAGACAGATTATGTTTTCTATGTGTTGTTTGCTTATTTGGATGAATCTATGAGTAGTATCGGAGGGTATGCACCATGTATGAGTTGGAATACAGTAGATATTACACCAATATGAATTTATAATGAGTTCACAACAGTACCTAAAGGTAGTGATTTGCTTTATTATACCAACGGATCTCACAAAGTTGTTGTTAAAGTTTTGTGTGGATGAAGTGTTCAAAGAACGAGGAGTTACCGATGTGAGAAGAATAAAGATAGGAAAGAGCTAAAGCTTGGGAATGCCCAAGGCAACCCAAGTAAATATTCTAAGGATACTCAAGCATCTAAGCTTGGGGATGCCCCGGTTGTCATCCCATCTTTCTTCTTCAACAAATTATCGGTACACCTCGGTTTTTGTTTTGTTCACATGATGTGTGCCCTTTGTGTTTTTATTTTTCTTTTAGAACCATGCTAGTATGAGATGTCCCTTCATCAATTTATAGAATACTTCATGTGCTTCACTTATATCTTCTAAGTATGATCTTACAGAATTTCTCTCTGAGCTTCACTTAAATCTTTTGAGTATGGTTTTATAGAATGCTTCGTGCACTTCACTTATATATTTTGAACTTTGATATTGGTTAGTCTATATTAATTGTAGAATTATCCATGAACTTCACTTATATCTTTTGGAGTATGAATAACACTATCATCTAAAGCGGGTTTGGAAGAGGGTCAACTTTAGGAATTAGTGATCCCGCTATGCCGAATGAGGAGAATTTTGCTTATATGGAGAGTAGTAAAATTTCTATGCTCATAGATCATGAAAAGAATGCTTTATGTGATGGTTATATTGGTGAACTCATTCATGATGCTACTGAAAATTATTATGAGGGAGGAATACATGCTTATAGGAGTTGCAATAATATCAATTTTCCTCTCTATGTGGTTAAAATTTTGAAGTTATACTTGTTTTGCCTTCCTATCCTAGTTCATTCTTGTTCCTATAAATTGTGTGCTCACAAAATCCCTAAGCATAGGAAGTTGGTTAGGTTTAAATGTGCTAGTCATATTCTTCATGATGCTCTTTTTATGCTTCAATTATTATCTTTTATGTGAGCATAATTGAAATCATCATGCCTAGCTAAAAGGCATTAAAGAAAAGCGCTTGTTGGGAGACGACCCAATATTTCCCCTTACTCTTTTTGTGTGTTTACATGATTAAGTTGTTGTTGTAATCATGTTTTACAGCTTTTGTTTCAATAAAGTGCCAAGTAAGCTGCTGTAGTAATCATGTTTTACAGCTTTTGTTTCAATAAAGTTATTGTGATCTTGCTGTAAAAAACAGAAACTTTGCACTCACGAGATTGGCTGCCATTTTTTACAGAAGAGTGCTTTGGTGCTGATTATTTTTTCAGAATATTAATAGACAAATTACTCACGTCCACCAATTTATTTCATAATTGTTTGAGTAGAAGAAGTATGGTTAGTGTTCGGATCATTACAGACTATTCTGTTTCTGACAGATTCTGTTTTCATTGCATAGCTTGCTTGTCTTCTAGTTTATATGACTTATATTTCTCAATATAAATTGTAGAAATGATATGTTACAGTAGGCATTGTGTGAGAACAATTATGAACCTTGTCTTTGACAGTACCAAAGTGAATTGTTTACTATTTATCATACTAACCTATCTCACGAAGTTCCGTTAAGTTTTGTGTGATTGAAGTTTTCAAGCTTTGGGTGAGATATCGATATGAGGAGAATAAGGAGTGGATAGACCCTAAGCTTGGGGATTCCAAAGGAACCCCAAGGTAATATTCAAGATAGACCCTAAGCTTGGGGATGCCCCGGAAGGCATCCCCTCTTTCGTCTTCAAAACTATCGGTATACCTTACTCGGAGCTATATTTTTATTCGTCACATGATATGTGTTTTGCTTGGAGCGTATTTTAAATTTTACTTTATGTTTGAATAATATCATTGGATCTGAATTTTTAAATGCAAAATAATCCTCCCATGGCTAGTTATTTGTTTGACTACTCAATGTCCTTCACTATTACACTACTAGAAAAAGGCCTACTAGTGGTGGTGCGCCATTAGTAAAAAATACTAGTGGCGCACCTGTAGTGCGCCATTAGTATGCCTAGAGGTGCGCCATTACTATCTGACTTAGTAATGGCGCACCACATAGAAGTGCACCATTAGTAATAATTTTTTTAATTTTTTCTTAATCTCAGGTCAAATCGCACTCCGTGGTCAAACTTCCCGAAAGGTCACCCATCCTCACACTACTCCAGCCCAAGCACGCTTAACTTCAGAGTTCTATCCAACCCCAGCACCAGCTCACTTCACAGGTACTTGTTGATATATCTAGCATATCAATCCTATTAAACCTTTTTGATGTTTAGGACTTTGTTCATGTTCATGAGTGTGATGAAATTTTGAAAATATATTTCAAACTTCCATTCATATTACGTATCATATCTTGAAAAAATTTCCCAAAAAAAAATCAAAACTATTTTTTTCTGTTACTAGTGGCGCACCTAGCATACGGTGCTGTAACATCCCAAATTTTCAATTTGGAATGTTATACATTAGATCATCATTGCATATCATATTTTATTGCTTTTCTGGTTGATCCTAGAAATTCTACGCAACTGAAGGACCCTCGGAGAGAGTTGGGGATTTCGTTATTTTCATATTTGAGTTTTCTCAAATTTTGAAATAGGGATCATTTGATTTTATTTACTTTATCTTCAATTATTTTTATAATCAAAATATGAGAGAGGGAATAAAATGACTTTCCCAAAATAAGGAAATATTGAGGATTTAGTAAAAAAATCAAATAAGATTTTATTTTGGTTTTATTTGCTATTTTATTTGAATTTAGGAAAAATTGCACGTTTTCAAAAATTGCATTTAGAGCCAAAAAAATGTTCATCCTGTTCTAAATATTTTATTTAGACGGAGTTTTTTTTGGCATTTACAGATTTTTATTTATTTTTCTAGATTTTTTTGGCAGCGAAATTGTTAAAAAAAACCCCGTGCCCGACTGGGCCAAGGGCCGAGCAGGCCGGCCAGCCAGCCGCCGCCTCCAGCCGATCGGGACCGGAGTCTTGATCACCGCCGCCACCGTGTCCGGGGAGGACACGCCTCCCGAGGCCGACCCCTCCACCAAGTCGACCTCCCCCGCCCCGTTTATAACCGCCGCCACCCCCCTTGCAACCCCACACCGCCGCCCCACCGCCCGCACTGCCCGGAGTCGCCGCGGCGCCGCTTGCCGCGCCGCCCGGAGCCACCGCCCCTCCGCCGGAGAGCCTCCGCCGCCGAGGTAGCCGCCGGCCGGTTTTTGAAAAAAAAACGATTCGGTTTTTTTTAAAACCCTAGTTTCCATTTTTTTTAATAAATAGATCGGTTTTTTCCGGTTTATTTATTTAGCGACCGCCCATTCGTCCGTTCGTTTTAACGAACACGTTTTTCATTTAGTTTCTGTTAACGAATGTTTGTTCGTTAATTGTTCGTCGTTTTTCTTTTTATCGGATTAAATCCACTGTTTTTCTGATCGCGATCTCTGATCCGATGTTCGTTCTATTTTATCTTTTCGCTTGTTTATCGGAATCAGGCGATTCAAGCGCCTGGAGTTTCGTCTCGAAACCCTCTTTTTGTTTAACCAACTCAAACAAGTTTTTGCCACTGAAAAAAATTTCCTTAGATCTAGAATAGTAAATGAAGCTTGTTTCTTTTGCCGTTTGTCTTTCGTTGCTTCGTTCCTTTTGGTTCTTTTTGATAACCAGAGTTCTTAAGTTGAACTTTCTGGTTAGATCTTTTTTTCGAGTTTTACCTGTGCATTAGTTGAGTAATTATTGTGTGCTTGTTTGTTTGCGATAGAGTACCCGGAGTGCGCCGCTTGCTACTTCGAATCGCTAGGTTTCCCGAATCATCAGCAAGGCAAGTAACACTTTGATCATACCTCCTACTAACCAGTTTTATTGCATTAGATCAATCCTCACACATTGCATGATTAGGATCTAATTAAATCGTGGGTTTGGGGAGTAGTTGAGGTAGAACCTATTACCTGTTTATTATCAAACCTTTGGGAGTTACTATACGTTTGCTTATTATTGCTATGCTATGCCAGTGGACGTGGATTCGGTGAGTGTATCCATGATAGATGTGAGCTTTGTTAATTAATGGTTTATTTAAGGTGGCAACCTAAACACACATCTGGGTGGATTGAGGCACCTGGGTATTCCAGCGATTGCCTGTTTTCTTTTGGACCGCCACCCAGGCTCAAAGGATCATGAGATTATTCATGCTAGAAACTTCCGTGTGCAGCCACAAGCTACTATGGGCTCTAGCATAGTTGACTATGTTGTGCGAACTCTTATTGTGGTAGACTAGCAGATGTAGGGGATGTAGGTTGGTACGGTCTACCCGTTCGTAAGGTGCTAGCGCTTCTGAAAGACTATGTCTCGGTCATCCGTTTGTCAAACACCATGCAGTGCGAGAAAACCAACAGAGGAGATCGAGTCTTGTGGGGAAAAGTGCGCAAACCTCTGCAGAGTGTATAAACTAATCATGGTTAGCCGTGTCCCCGGTTATGGACATCTTGAGTATCTAGTACCTGGATTATCATGTGAATCTCATCATGTTACTCTAAAGTTAATTGTTGGGTTTTTAATGATGATGCTTAATTGGGATTGAGAATGCTGTCAACCATTCTCAATGTTTAACAACTACCATGATAGTTAAATAAAATTTATTCCTTTGCAGTAGGGGAAAATTGGCTTTACGCAAAACTGTAACCATAGAGCTTTCCACCAGCCATATATGCATATAGAATAGCCATATTCTTGTATTACTCTCTATGTGTTACTTTGCCAGCATATTCCATGTGCTGACCCGTTTCGGGCTGCAACGTTAATGTTGCAGACTTTTCAGACAATGATTAAGGTGCTTTAGGTCGTGGTTCTATACTCAGTGATGCCGCTGGAGTTGATGGACTCACTTATCTTTCAAGCCTTCCGTTGTTATCATTATTAGATGGCCCTAAGACGTATTTATTGTAATAAGTTCTCTTTTAAGACACTCGATGTAATAAGTGTGTGATTGCTACTCTGTTATAAATCCTTCAAGTATTGTGTGGTGTCAGCATTACTGATCCAGGGATGACACCGGAGCAAAGAGATTGGACCGTTTGAGGTTTGGTTGCTACAAGATGGTATCAGAGCACACGCTGACTGTAGGATGCGACCACTAAGCTAAAGCCCTAGATCACTACTTACTCTTCTCCTTCTGACCTCTCATCTTTTCTAGTCTTTTAGGATGGCGGATGCAAGGAACAAGTTCATACAACCGGATGAAGATACACCCTTTGGACGTCACTTGAAGGAAGTCACTAGGTACCTGAACATAGGAGTACCAAGCTTCACCGGAACCTACAACGCCACATTACCTAAAGAAGGGCACTGGATGATTCAAGTTCAAGTTCTAGGAAGGACGTTCATGCCAATCACTGAGCCCATAGAGTTTTCTTTTGATGCACCAACTTGGAGTCTAGGAAAGAGCATGGAAGCTCACATCGCCATGGGATGCATTGGAGAAGTTTACCGCAATGATCTCAAGGATACTATCTACCAGATTTGTGGGCGCCGAGATGAGCACTGGGAGATGATCAGCACCAGGAAGGATAGATCAATTGCAGCTTTTATCCAGGAGTTAAACCAGCACATTCGACGTCAGGAGAACCAGATGTGCGCAGACCTGATAGATCTAAAGAAGGCGAGGACAAGAATCAAGGAACTGGAGGAAGAACTCAATGCTACATGTGAAGATTATGAAGAGAAATCGAAGTATTAGTGAAAAAGAATGACGATCTGATCAAGAAGATTGGAATATTCATGGGAGACCCTACACCAGTAGAAGAAGACGAAGAACCCAAGGAGATTCACCCAGAAGACTACATCATCATCGACGACACCGACTCGGATCCAGATGATAGCGATGATGACTTTGTTGATGAAGCTGGTGTAGATATCATGGAGTCTGCAACCGAAGAGTATTTCTAGTAGACCACTCCAACAGTAGTAGTGGTCCACCATGTAAATATAGTAGTCCGAGCACTTTTGCGATAGTTAGATCGATTGTATGCCCTTGTTTGATTGATTGAATGAAGTGAATTGTTTGCTTTTGCCTCATGTGCATATGGGTAGTGTTTTCTCTTTAGACCCCCTTTATTCTTAAATCTCATATTTTCTAAACCCTCAAATGCCTCCGAGATGTGACCCCGGATTTACCTTCCCACCGGAGTTCACTCAGTTGATCTAGCAGCAGAACACATTGATGCAGTTACTAGTCCAGAATTAGAATCAGGGGAACAACAACAACAACCCACCACCACCTGTTGAACACTTAGCCCGTTTTCTTAGGCTGAATCCGCCTGTGTTTTCTAGTAGAACCGAGCCGATAGTAGCAAATGATTGGCTCCGCAAGACAGCAAGAGAGTTGACCACGGCAGGATGCATAGATGCGGAAAAAGTGAAGTTTGTCGCACATCAGCTGGAAGGACCCGCAGCATCATGGTGGGAAAATTTCACAGCCACTTTCCCTGTCGACACTGTCACGGGGGACCAGTTTCAGCAAGCTTTTCGTACTGCCCATGTTTCAGCAGGAGCTATGGCCATGAAGAAGCGAGAGTTTCACAACTTGCGCCAAGGAGGACGGACAGTTGGCCAGTATGTGGAGGACTTTAGTAAGCTAGCACGTTATGCCCCAGATGACGTTGCTACGGATGCAGCTAAGAAGGAGAAGTTTCTGGAAGGACTGAATGATGAGTTGAGCATGCAGTTGATGGTAGCATCCTTCAAAAACTACCAGGAGTTGGTAGATCGTGCTCTCATGATTGAAGGGAAGCAACAGCAGATCGAGAACCGCAAGAGGAAGTATGGACAAGGGAAGTACAATTCTGGAGCTCAGCAGAAGCCACGTTTTACCCCTAGACCGGGAGGACATTTCCAGCATACCCATGGAGGAGGTAGCTCGCACAATCACAATGGACCCAAGACTAGTAATGGGAATGGAGGAAGCAACGGCCAGAACTGCACCAACCCATCAACCCCAGCCAAAAAAGACCTGAGCCAAGTCACTTGTTTTAGGTGCCAGAAGACCGGACATTATGCCAACGAATGTCCTGAATCACAGAATGGAAATGGCAATGGAAGCTCTGGGAAGAATACGAACCCTTTCAACAGGGGACAGGTGAACCACGTTAACGTGGAGGAGGTTGAACAGCAGCCGGATGCAGTAATCGGTAAGTTTTTGGTTAAGTTATTTACTACACTCGTTCTTTTTGATACTGGTGCATCGCATTCATACATATCAAGGGGATTTGTGGATAAGTATAAACTGCCAACCCAAGCCCTTAGGTAACTCATGTTAGTAACCTCGCCTGGAGCAGAGTATATGGCTAGTCTATGGTGTGATCGGTTACCATTAAGGATTGGTAACTATGTATTTCGCTCAGACCTAATAGTGTTGGAATCTCAAGGATTGGATGTGATATTAGGCATGGATTGGTTGTCAAAGTATGAAGATAATATTGAATGTGCCAGTAAGTCAATTTTGCTTACCACCCCAGAAGGAAGAAGGATCAAGTATGTATCACGGCATGTGCGAAAAAGGACTCAAGTAAATTGCCTAACAGGAGTGGTGCAGGAGGAAGTACCAATAGTGAAGGATTTCCCTGATGTATTTCCAGAGGAATTGCCAGGCATGCCACTGGATAGACATATTGAGTTTTCGATTGAACTTTTGCCAGGCATAGGGCCAATATCAAAGAGACCATATAGGATGCTCACAAAGGATTTGGTGGAGATTAAGAAGCAGATTAAGGAGTTACTGGATAAGGGTTATATTCGCCCAAGTTCTTCACCTTGGGGATCGCCAGTACTGCTAGTAGAAAAGAAGGATGGATCGTTAAGGATGGTTGTTGATTATCGAGGATTGAATGAAGTAACCATCAAGAACAAGTACACACTACCAATGATCAATGATCTATTTGATCGATTGCAAGGAGCTAAGGTATTTTCCAAGATTGATCTGTGATCAGGATACCACCAGTTGAAGATTCAAGAACAAGATATACCTAAGACGGCTTTTACCACCAGGTATGGGCTGTACGAGTATACCGTTATGTCATTTGGTCTGACTAACGCACTAGCATATTTCATGAACATGATGAACAAGGTGTTTATGCAGTTTCTGGATAAATTCATGGCAGTGTTCACTGATGAAATCCTGGTTTACTCAAAGAATGAAGAGAAGCATAAGGAGCATTTGCGTTTGGTGCTTGGTAAACTCAGAGAACATCAATTATATGCCAAGTTTGGCAAATGTGAGTTTTGGTTGAAGGAAGTTGGATTTCTCGGACACGTTATATCCGGAGAAGGTATAGCAGTAGATCCCACTAAAGTTGATACCGTGACCAATTGGGAAGCACCAACAACAGTTGGAGAGATTCGGAGTTTTCTTGGACTCGCAGGATACTACCGGAGATTCATAGAGAATTTCTCAAAGATTGCGGAGCCAATGATGGAGTTGTTGAAAAAGGATACCAAGTTCATATGGACTGAGGAATGTGAGGCTAGTTTCCAGGAATTGAAGAAACGTTTGGTTACATCACCTGTGTTGATTTTGCCAGATCAGACCAAGGATTATGAGGTGCATTGCGACGCTTCACGTCGAGGACTTGGAGCAGTGCTTATGCAGGAAGGAAGAGTTGTTTCCTTTGCCTCACGACAGCTTAAGACTCATGAGTTGAATTACGCTACGCATGATTTGGAGTTAGCAGCCATAGTGCCTGCATTGAAAACCTGGAGACTCTTTCTCATTGGAAATCATTGTGAGGTGTACACAGATCACAAGAGTTTGAAGTGTATCTTCACGCAGAAAGAGTTGAATCTCAGGCAAAGAAGATGGTTGGAGCTCATCAAGGATTACGATATGAGATTACATTATCACCCCGGAAACGCCAACGTAGTAGTTGACGCGTTGAGCCATAAAATCCATGTAAACATCTTAATGACGGGAGATTTACCAAGGGAGTTAGCTGAAAATCTTTGTGAGCTATATTTGGAGATAGTTCCGAGAGGCTATGTAGCAGCATTGGTGATTCAGTCTACTTTGATGGATAAGATCAGAGAATCTCAAAGGACTGACAAGGAGATTGCCTCTATAAAGGAGAAAATAAGGAAAGGAAAATCTAAGGGATTTCGTGAAGATGAGCACGATACCCTATGGATTGAAGACCGTGTTTATGTACCAAATTATTCGGAGATCAGGAATTTAATTCTGCAAGAGGCACATGATTCACCATATTCGATTCACCCAGGAAATACCAAGATGTATTTGGATTTGAAGGATACTTTCTGGTGGACCGGAATGAAGAAGGATATTGCGGACTGTGTAGCAGTTTGTGATGTATGTCAGACAGTAAAGGCAGAGCATCAGAAGCTAGCAGGATTGCTACAGCCATTGTCGATACCCGAATGGAAGTGGGATAAGTTAGGCATGGATTTTATTACGGATTTACCCAAAACTCATTCAGGCTATGACTCAAATATGGGTTGTAGTCGATCGTCTGACAAAGGTAGCCCATTTCATTCCAGTGAAGACTATCTATACCAGTGCAAAGTTGGCAAAGATATACATGACCAGAATCGTAAATATGCATGGAGTTCCAAAGAGCATTGTATCAGATAGAGGAACCCAATTTACCTCAAAGTTCTGGAACCAGTTGCATGAAACATTGGGTACCAGACAAGAGTTTAGTACAACTTTCCATCCGCAGACAGATGGATAGACCGAGAGAGTCAATCAGATTTTGGAGGATATGCTGAGAGCTTGTGCGCTAGATTACGGATCTAGTTGGGACGAGAATTTGCCATATGCAGAGTTCTCTTACAACAACAGTTATCAATCTAGTTTGAAGATGGCCCCTTTCGAAGCCTTCTACGGAAGGAGGTGCAGGACCCTATTGTCTTGGGATTAAGTTGGAGACCGTCAGTTGTTTGGACCGGATCTGATTAAGGAGTCTGAACAGAAAGTGAAATTGATTCGCGACAGGCTCAAGGTAGCCCAGTCCAGGCAGAAGAGCTATGCAGATTCTAAACGCAAGGAGACAGTTTACAAAGTCGGAGACCGAGTTTATCTTTGAGTATCACCACTTCGAGGTGTTAAGCGCTTTGGAGTTAAGGGAAAGTTAGCGCCACGTTTTGTAGGCCCATACAAAGTTTTGGAACGTATGGGAGAAGTAGCCTACAAGTTGGAATTACCTAAAGGATTATCAGGAGTTCATGATGTGTTCCACATTTCCCAGTTGAAGACGTGCCACGCAGAGATGGCTCATATACCGCTAAGAGATACAGTGCCGCTGGAAGCAATTCAGTTGGACAGTGATTTGACCTATGAGGAGAAACCAATCTAGATTCTAGAGTATGCCAGTCGAGTCACCCGCAGCAAGGTTATCAAGTTTTGCAAAGTTCAGTGGAGCCACCACGCGGAGGATGAAGCCACCTGGGAGCGAGAGGAAGAATTGCTGAAGGACCACCCTCACCTATTTTCTAGCCAACCCGAATCTCTAGGGCGAGATTCATCTTAAGGGGGGTAGATTTGTAACATCCAAAATTTTCAATTTGGAATGTTATACATTAGATCATCATTGCATATCATATTTTATTGCTTTTCTGGTTGATCGTAGAAATTCTACGCAACTCAAGGACCCTCGTTATTTTCATATTTGAGTTTTCTCAAATTTTGAAATAGGGATCATTTGATTTTATTTATTTTATCTTCAATTATTTCCATTATCAAAATATGATAGAGGGAATAAAATGACTTTCCCAAAATAAAGAAATATTGAGGATTGAATAAAAAATCAAATAAGATTTTATTTTGGTTTTATTTGCTATTTTATTTGAATTTAGGAAAAATTGCACGTTTTCAAAAATTGCATTTAGAGCCAAAAAAATGTTCATCCTATTCTAAATATATTATTTAGACGGAGAAAATTTGTTTTGGCATTTATAGATTTTTATTTATTTTTCTAGATTTTTTAGGCGAAGCGAAATTGTTAAAAAAAACCCACGCCCTACTGGGCCAAGGGCCCAGCCGAGCAGGCCGGCCCAGCCAGCCGCCGCCGCCTCCAGCCGGATCGGGACCGGAGTCCCGATCGCCGTCGCCGCCGTGTCCGGGGAGGACACGCCTCTCGAAGCCGACCCCTCCCCCAAGTCGACCTCCCCCACCCCCTTTATAACCGCCGCCCCGCCGCCTGCACCGCCCCGCGTCGCTCGGAGCCGCCGCCTTGCGCCACCGCCACCCCGCCGCCGGAGAGCCGCCGCCGGCAGGTTTTTGAAAAAAACCGATTCAGTTTTTTTTAAAACCCTAGTTTCCATTTTTTTAAATAAATAGATCGGTTTTTCCCGGTTTATTTATTTAGCGAGCGTCCGTTCATTTTAACGAACGGGTTTTTCGTTTAGTTTTTGTTAATGAAAGTTCGTTCGTTAACTGTTCGTCGTTTTTCTTTTTCTCGGATTAAATCCGCGGTTTTTCTGATCGCGATCTCTGATCCGATGTTCGTTCTAGTTTATCTTTTCGCTCGTTTATCGGAATCAGGCGATTCAAGCGCCTAGAGTTTTGTCTCGAAACCCTCTTTCCGTTTAACCAACTCAAACAAGTTTTTGCCAATGAAAAAATTGCCTTAGATCCAGAATAGTAGACGAAGCTTATTTCTTTTGCCGTTTGTCTTTCGTTGCTTCGTTCGTTTTGATTCTTTTTGCCAACCGGAGTTCTTAAGTTGAACTTTCTGGTTAGATGTTTTTTTCGAGTTTTACCTGTGCATTAGTTGAGTACTTATTGTGTGCTTGTTTGTTTGCGATAGAGTACCCGAAGTGCGCCGCTTGCTACTTCGAATCGCTAGGTTTCTCGGATCATCAGCAAGGCAAGTAACACTTTGATCATACCTCCTACTACCCAGTTTTATTGCATTAGATCAATCCTGACACATTGCATCATTAGGATCTAATTAAATCATGGGTTTGGGGAGTATTTGAGGTAGAACCTATTACATGTTTATTATCAAACCTTTGGGAGTTACTCTACGTTTGCTTATTATTGCTATGCTATGCTAGTAGACGTGGATTGGGCGAGTGCATCCATGATAGATGTGAGCTTTGTTAATTATTGGTTTATTTAAGGTGGCAACCTAAACACACATCTAGGTGGATTGAGGCACCTGGGTATTCCAGCGATTGCCTGTTTTCTTTTGGATCGCCACCCAGGCTCAAAGGGATCATGAGATTATTCATGCTAGAAACTTCCGTGTGCAGCCACAAGATATTATGGGCTCTAGCATAGTTGACTAAGTCGTGCGAACTCTTACAGTGGTAGACTAGCAGATGTAGGGGATGTAGGTTGGTACGGTCTACCCATTCGTAAGGTGCTAGCGCTTCTGAAAAACTATGTCTCGGTCATCCGTTTCTCAAACACCATGCAGTGCGAGAAAACCAATGGAGGAAATAAGCGCGCAAACCTCTGCGGAGTGTATAAACTAATCACAGTTAGCCGTGTCCCCGGTTATGGACATCTTGAGTATCTAGTACCTAGATTATCATGTGAATCTCATCATGTTACTCTAAAGTTAATTGTTGGGTTTTTAATGATGATGGTTAATTGGGATTGAGAATGCTGTCAAGCATTCTCAATGTTTAACAACTACCATGATAGTTAAATAAAATTTATTCCTTTGAAGTAGGGAAAAATTGGCTTTACGCAAAACTGTAACCATAGAGCTTTCCACCAGCCATATATGCATATAGAATAGCCATACTCTTATATTACTCTCTATGTGTTACTTTGCCAGCATATTCCATGTGCTGACCCGTTTCGGGCTGCAACATTAATGTTGCAGACTTTTCAGACGACGATTAAGGTGCTTTAGGTCGTGGTTCTATACTCAGTGATGCCGCTGGAGTTGATGGACTCACTTATCTTCCAAGCCTTCCGCTCTTATCGTTTTTAGATGGCCTTAAGCCATATTTATTGTAATAACTTCTCTTTTGAGACACTCGATGTAATAAGTTTGTGATTGCTACTCTATTATAAATCCTTCAAGTACTGTGTGGTGTCGGCATTACTAATCCAGGGATGACACCAGAGCACAGAGATTGGACCGTCCGAGGTCTGGTCACTATAGGTGCGCCACTAGTAAGTTTGAATTTTTTTGAATTTTTTTGCCTCCAGATCTTAAAAGCCCCGTAAATGTTTAACGGGGTTCATATAGAAAACTTTTCGAGTAGATGATTTTTCATATAGAAATTTTTTTAATCTGAGTTCGTATGCAAAAGTTATGCCCATTTTACAAATTCCAGAGATATTTTGCAAATAAAGTCGAAATTCATATTTGTAAATTTTCCCAACGACTAGACCACATATCACATGGGAAACTTATTTTCTTTTATTTTTTTGACACTTTCTTCATTTTCTTTTATTTTTTTTAAAACTGAAAAGGCCGTCCAGGGGGGTTCATGCGAGGGAATATTTGGGCCAAGTCAGTAATGGTGCACCATGGGAGTAGTGCGCCATTACTAGTAATGGCGCACCATTCCCATGGTGTGCCATTACTATTTTTTTAAAAATATATAAAAAAACTGGACAAAAAATTGAAAAATTATTACTAGTGGCGCACCGTGGATGTGGTGCACCATTACTAGTTTGAATAGTAATGGCGCACTATCCCTTGGTGCGCCATTACTAGTTTCGAAAAAAAATGAAATTTTTTTTGAATTTTTTTACTAATGGTGCACCGTGTATGTGGTGCGCAATTACTAGTTAAACTAGTAATGGCGCACCACACCCACGGTGCGCCATTACTAGTTTTGAAAAAAAATAAAAAAAATCTTGTTACTAATGGCGCACAATGGATGTGGTGCGCCATTAGTATTTGGACACTAATGGTGCACCAACACATGGTGCGCCATTAGTATATAGTAGTGGCGCACCACATGTCTGATGCGCCATTAGTGTCAATTTCATCTATAGCCCTTTTCCTAGTAGTGTTATCTTTTGGAGTAGTTTGTCATTTACTCACGTGCTTCACGTATATCCTATGAGTAAATGGTTGAATAATTGAAATATCATTAACCTGAATTTATATATGTTTCATATGCTTACCATGGGGAGTAATGACTTCACATAGAATAATTATAGGCAGTAAACTTATTGAAAGTTACCAAACGTAGAATTGGTCACTTGAACAATTCATGAAAGAATATTGAAGGAAGAGAGATTTCACATATAAATATACTATCATGGACATCTTTTGTAATTGTGAGCACTCATTAAAATATGACATGCTAAAAGGTTGATGTTGGACAAGGAAGGCAACGTAATGGGTTATGTTTTCTTATATCCGAAAACTGACAAATCCGACGGCGGCGGCGGATCCGACGGCGGCGGCTTCCGGGGGAGCTCTGGTGAGGCGCGGGGTGGCGTGACGCGGCGGAGCAGCGGTGGTGGCTGGCGGCTTCGGCGGTGGTGGCGTGGGACGAGGATAGGAGGGCGACGGGGGCTCCGGTATTTAAAGGGGGGGCGGGGCCGCTCCGACTTGCGCGAGGGGCGACGCGGGCGGCGTGGCGCGGCCAGACTCCGGCGAGTCCATGTCGCGCCCGACCCGGGGAGGTGTCGGCGCTCGGATCGGCCGGCTGGGCCTTCAACCCAGGTCGGTCCGAAACTTTTTTTAAAAATACGGTTCCACCGAGAAAAAATTCTAAATAAAATAAAATAATAATCTGAAAATACCAAAACAAATTTTCACCGTCTAAATAAAATATTTAGAACTTAGTGAACATTTTCTTGGCCTAAAAATGCAATTTCAAAAAAAATGCATATTTTTCTAATTCAAATAAAATAGCAATAAAATCCAAATAAAATACCTTATTTGATTTTAATGTTTTTACTCCAATATTTCATTTATTTTGAAGAAGTCATATATCTCCTCTCATATATTTTTGATATGAAATATTTTTAGAGAGAAAAATAATAAAACCAAAATGATCCACTTTTCAATATTTGAGAAATTTCAAATATGAAAATAATAAAATCCCAAACTCTCTCAGTGGGTCCTTGAGTTGCTTAGGATTTTGGGATCACAAAGCCAAAATGCAAATAAAATATGATATGCATATGATGACCTATGTATAACATTCCAAATTGGAAATTTGGGATGTTACAAACCTACCCCTTAAGGTGAATCTCGCCCTCGAGATTCGGGTTGGCTAGAAAATAGGTCTGGGTGGTCTTTCCGTAGATCATCCTCTCATTCCCAGGTGGCTTCATCCTCGATATGGTGGCTCCACTGAACTTTGCAAAACTTGATAACCTTGTTGCGTGTGACTCGGCTGGCAAACTCGAGAATCTTGACTGGTTTCTCCTCATAGGCCAGATCAGTATCCAACTGAATTGCTTCCAGGGGCATTGTATCTCTCAGAGGAATATCGGCCATCTCAGCATGACACTTCTTCAACTTGGAAACGTGAAACACATCATGAACTCCTGATAGTCCTTCGGGTAACTCCAACTTGTAGGCTACTTCACCCATACGTTCCAAAACTCGATATGGTCCTACAAATCTTGGGGCTAACTTTCTCATAACTCCAAAACGTTTAACTCCTCGTAGTGGTGACACACGAAGATATGCTCTATCTCTGATTTCATATAATACCTCCTTGTGTTTTGAGTCTGCATAGTTCTTCTGCCTGGACTGAGCTACGGCCATCAGTCTGTCTCGAATCAACTTAACCTTCTCTTCTGACTCTTTGATCATATCTGGCCCAAACAACTGGCGGTCTCCAACTTCATCCCACATCAACTGTGTTCTGCACCTTTGTCCATACAAAGCTTTGAAAGGTGCCATCTTCAGGCTAGCTTCTTAACTGTTGTTGTATGAGAACTCTACGTAGGGCAAATTATCATCCCAACTAGAACCATAATCGAGTGCAGAAGCTCTCAACATGTTCTCGAAAATCTGATTGACTCTCTCGGTTTATCCATCTGTCTGCGGATGAAAGGTTGTACTGAACTCTAGCCTGGTGCACAAAGTCTGGTGCAGCTAGTGCCAAAACTTTGAAGTAAACCATGTTCCTCTATCTGATACGATAGTCTGCGGAACTCCATGCAGATAGACGATCCTGGTCATATATATTTTGGCCAACTTTGCACTTGTATAGGTGGTTTTCACTAGGATAAAGTGAGCCACTTTGTTCAAACGGTCCACTACTACCCAAATAGAATCGTATCTCGATCGGGTCCTGGGTAATCCGGTGATGAAATCCATGCCAAGCTTGTCCCACTTCCATTCGGATATCGGCATAGGCTGTAGTAATCCTGCTGGCTTTTGATGTTCTGCCTTCACTCTCTGACATACATCACATACGACTACATACTCGGCAACATCCTTCTTCATACCAGTCCACCAGAAATGCTCCTTCAAATCCAAATACATCTTGCTGTTTCCGGGGTGTATCAAGTATGGCGAGTCATGAGCCTCCTGAAGTATCAACTTCCTGATCTCTGCATTATTGGGTACATAAACACGGTCCTCAAACCACAAGGTGTCGTGCTCATCCTCACGAAAACCCTTGGCTTTTCCTTTGCTCATTTTCTCCTTTATCTCTGCAATTCCCTTATCATCCTTTTGAGCTTCTCGAATTTTTCCCAATAATGTCGACTAAATTTCAAATGCTGCGACAAAACCTCTAGGGACTATCTCCAAATGTAGCTGCCTGAGATCTTTAGCTAACTCTGTTGGTAATCCTCCGCTTATGAGGTTATTGGCGTAACTCTTTCGGCTCAAAGTGTCTGCTAAGACAATGTCCTTGCCTGGATGATAGTGACACTTCATATCATAATCCTTTATAAGCTCCAACCATCTCCTCTGCCTGAGATTCAACTCATTCTATGTGAAAATGTACTTCAAACTCTTATGATCCGTGTACACATCACAATGATTTCTAATAACAAAATGTCTCCAGATCTTAAGTGCATGCACTACAGCTGCTAACTCCAAATCATGTGTGGCATAATTCAACTCATGCGGTCGAAGCTGAAGTGAGGCATATGAGACAACTCTTCCGTATTGCATAAGCTTGCCTCCAAGTCCTAAGCGAGATGCTTCGTAATACACTTGGAAATCCTTGCATAAATCTGGCAGAATCAACACTGGTGCTGTAACCAGACGTTTCTTCAACTCTTGGAAACTTGCCTCACATTCATCTGTCCACTTGAACTTGGTGTCTTTCTTCAACAATTCCGTCATGGGCTTCGCTATCTTAGAGAAATTCTCAATGAATCTCCGATAATATCCCGCGAGTCCAAGAAAACTGCGGATCTCTCCAACTGAGGTGGGTGCCAACCACTCAGTGACTGACTGAACCTTAGTAGGGTCTACTGGTATACCTTGTCCTGATATAACATGTCCAAGGAATCCAACTTCTTTCAACCAAAACTCACATTTTTTAAACTTGACGTATAACTGATGTTCCTTGAGCTTCTCGAGAACTAAACGCAAATGCTCCTTGTGTTCCTCTTTATTCTTTGAGTACACCAAAATATCATCAATGAACACCACGACAAATTTATCCAAGAACTCCATGAACACCTTATTCATCATACTCATGAAATAGGCACGGGCGTCTGTCAGTCCAACTGACATAACTGTGTACTCATATAGCCCATACCTTGTGGTGAAGGCTGTCTTGGGTATATCCTGTTCGCGGATCTTCAGTTGGTGGTATCCAGATCGAAGATCGATCTTGGAAAATACTTTAGCTCCTTGTAGCTGGTCAAACAAATCATTGATCATAGGCAATGGGTACTTGTTCTTGATCGTCACTTCATTCAATGCACGATAATCAACCACCATTCTCAGAGATTTATCCTTCCACTACTAGGAAAAGGGCTAAAGATGAAATTGACACTAATGGCGCACCAGAGAAGTGGTGCGCCACTACTATATACTAATGGCGCCCCATGTGGAGATGCGCCATTAGTGTGGAAGACACTAATGGCGCACCAGGCACACGGTGCGCCACTAGTAACAAAATGTTTTTTTTCATTTTTTCAAACATACTAATGGCGCATCCGGGCAGAGTGCGCCATTAGTAGTTAGAACTACTAATGGCGCACCAGCCATAGAGTGCGCCACTACTGTATTTTTTTTACTTTTTTGCAAAAATACTAATGGCGCACCGTTGCATAGTGCACCATTACTAGTTTAAACTAGTAATGGCGCATTGTGCCACGGTGCGCCATTAGTATAAAAATTATTTTTTTTACTTTTTTGCAAAACTACTAATGGCGCATGTCTGTGTGGTGCGCCATTAGTATGTTGGGTTACTAAAGGCGCATGGCTGTGTGGTGCGCCATTAGTAACCTGGGACCAGCTAGATATTTTTGGACAGCCACACCTACACACTCACTTTCCCCACTTCATTCCCCCCACCTCCTTCTCTAAGCTTGTCGGCTGCCTCCTCCTCCTCACCTCATTTGCACCATAGATTCATCAAAATTAAGTGTTGAAATTACCTTTTTTGATAGGTAAGTAAGGGGAAAGCTATCTTCATGTTGTAGACCATGGTCCGCACGATGACCAAAGGCATCGTGAATAGGTTATCTCCTTCAAAAGAACGAGACGGAGATAAGATGTCTGTGTCGAAGATGCAAGATGAAGAGCCTTATTGCGGACCCGGATTCCGGGCAGGTGCGGGACCACCTGCTCTTGCGTGGTTTCATGGATGGCTATCGGTGGCAAGGTGATGAAGATGACTATGAAGTCGTCCATGGGGACCAGGCAAGAAATGAGGAAGGGCAGCAAGATAACCACCGCGGCTCGGGCGGGTGAGAAGACGAAGAATCTCCAGGACATGATCACGACGGTGATGTTGTACACAGTCATCATGTAGAAGATGCCGGACATGATGATGAGGAAGATGCCGGAGCAGACGAAGGGCATGATCATGAAGATCAAGATGCCGGAGGAGTAGACGACAATGGACCATCGATGGGCTGGGTGCAGGACCCTCATATTCAAGAGCTGCTTCTCAAGCAGATGGATAACGCAAGAGCTGCCGCCCGAGAGAAAGCCAAGCTGGATCAACTGGAGATAGACGCAGTTACTCCATTGTATGAAGGATGTAGACCCGAGGATACCCGCCTGAAAGTAACGCTCATGGCTTTGGAGATGAAGGTAAAACACAAAATGACCGACGCATGCTTCGACGAGAACATGTCATTCTGGCAGGAACGTCTTCCCAAGGGGAACAAGTGCCCGACCAGTTTCGAGGAGGCAAAGAAAGTCGTGTGTCCTCTAGATTTACCGCACGTGAAATACCATGTGTGCATGAACAATTGAATCATTTATCGGGGCGAGCACGCGGAGTCTACCATATGTCCGGTGTGCGGCGTCACTCGATACAAGAATAGGAAGAAAGCTCCTTGAAAAGTGGTGTGGTACTTTCCGATAACTCCTCGTCCGCAGCGGTATTTCATGGACCCTAAGGTAGCAAAGCTCCTACGTTGGCACGCGGATAGGGAGGAGAAGAAGCGATAAGATGACGCAAATGATCTGGAGATAAATAAAAAAGACAAGATGCTGAGTCACCCTAAGGATGGGAGCCAGTGGCAAGCGTGGAACTTCGAACACCCAGAATTTGGGAAGGATCCAAGGAACATCGTGCTGGGCGCGAGCACCGATGGAGTCAATCCGTTTGGCAGCCAGAGAAGCACACATAGCACCTGGCCTGTGTTTGTGTGGATGTACAACCTTCCCCCCTGGTTGTGCATGAAGAGGAAGTATATTCACATGAGTATGCTAATTGAAGGGCCGAAACAACCAGGGAACGACATCAATCTGTATCTGGGGCTGCTGAAAGAGGAGCTAGACACGCTGTGGAAAACGCCAGCCAATACGTGGGACGCCGCAGAGAAAGAATATTTCCCTATGAGAGTCGCACTACTCACGACGGTGCACGACTATCTCGGTTACGGATATCTCGCGGGGCAGGTGGTCCATGGATTTTCTGGATGCGTCAGGTGCATGGATGAAACAACTTATCGCCAGTTAGATAGAGATCCCGGGTCTTCGAAAACCGTGTTCATGGGACATCGAAGGTGGCTTCACGATGATGACCCGTGGAGGAAACGCAAGGATCTGTTCGATGGTGAAACCGAACTCCGAAGACGCCCGCGTACGAGGAGCGGCGAGGAAATAGACGGGCTATTGAAAATTTGGAAAGATTGCCCACTGCCGGGAAAGAAGCAAAAGGCGCCAGAGCTGGGAAGGAAGTGAAAGGCGCCAGAGCCGCTTCTGAAGGTATGGAAAACAAGGTCTGTTTTCTGGGACTTTGCCGTACTGGAAGATCCACCGTGTGCCTCACAGCCTTGATGCCATGCATATCACGAAGAACGTGTGCGAGAGTCTGCTTGGTACCCTGCTCAACATGCCAGAGAGGACCAAAGATGGGCGAAAGCAAGGGCAGACTTGAAATCAATGGGCATCAGTCAGGAGCTTCACGCTAATGATGATGATGATGATGATGAGGCGAAGCAGGACACAGAAAGTCATCGCAAAGGCAAAAAGGCCAAGAAGACCGGAAATGACTACCCTCTCGCATGCTTCACTCTAAGTCAGGAGGAGATCGAGAAGTTTTTCACCTGCCTCGTAGGAGTAAAACTTCCTTACGGTTACGCGGGGAAGATAAGCAGATACCTAGACCCAGCGAAGCAGAAGTTCAGCGGGATGAAGTCTCACGACTGTCACGTGCTGATGACGCAGATACTTCCAGTTGCAATCCGTGGGATCATGGACGCGCACGTCCGTGAAACGCTATTTGGCCTATGCAACTTTTTCAACGTCATCTCTCGGAAGTCGGTTGGCGTGAGGCAACTCAGAAGGCTACAGGAAGAGATCGTGGTGATACTATGCGAGCTTGAGATGTACTTCCCGCCCGCATTCTTCGACGTTATGGTGCATCTGCTGGTCCATATCGTGGAGGATATCATCCAACTCGGGCTGACGTTCCTTCACAGCATGATGCCGTTCGAAAGGATGAATGGTGTCATCAAAGGATACGTTCGCAACATGTCACGTCCAGAGGGAAGTATAGCCAGGGGCTTTCTGACCGAAGAGTGCATCTCCTACTGCACGAATTATCTAGGCATCGAGAACCCCGTTGGTCTGCCCGTCAACAGGCACCTCGGCAGGCTCGCTGGATGGGGTCACCGTGAGGGTCGCCGCGAAATGCATGTCGACTTCGAGGGTCGACTCGCCGACTTTGAAAGAGCAAACCTAGTCGCGCTACAACACATAGACGTGGTCGATCCTTGGGTAGTAGAGCACAAAACCTTTATTGAGAAGACGTACAATGACCGAGGCCAACAGAGGACGGACGGAGATATAATCAAAGAGCACAACTCATGTTTCACGCGTTGGTTCAAGCAGAAGCTTCTGTCGTACCCTTTACATGAGGATTCTTCCGCGGAAGAACAACTCATATTCGCCTTGTCACAGGGCGCCGAGCACAACCTGATGACCTATGAGGCGTACGATATCAACGGCTACACATTCTACACCGATGACAAGGACATGAAGAGCGATGGTTATCAGAACTCCGGGGTAACGATGGAATCCTACACCGGTAACGACAAGGACAAATACTACGGAAGGATCGAGGAGATCTGGGAGCTGAGCTACGCTGGAGAGAAGGTCCCGATGTTCCGTGTCAGATGGGCCAAGAGCGTCCTAAAAGAAGACCGGTATTTCACCACCATGGTTATACCCGAAGCCAAATCCAAGACCGCGGGCGCAAACGTCACCGCGAAAAATGAGCCATGGGTACTGGCTTCACAAGTGGACCAATGCTTCTTCATTACCGACCCGTCAAAGCCCAGTCGTGTTGTCGTGAGGAGAGGCAAAAGGAAGATCATCGGAATGGATGGAGTAGCCAATGAGCAAGACTTCGACAAGTACGGCGACCCGAAGATCGAACATGACGACGACGATGAAGTAGCAGCATACACCACAAGAAGAAGCAGGACCACCCTACCTAAAGGACGTCCGTTCCACAGAAGAACTCCATTTGCGAAAAAGAAGGGTAAGAAGATTGTGAACAGATAGCTAGCTAAGATCGATTGTATTTAAATTGTAGCCTTCATTTCTCGGGCACTTTTTGATATCATGAATATTTTTAAATTTCATGGGCACTTTTTGAATTCATGAATATTTTTCAAATTTGATGATATTTTTTCATATTCAATATGAAAAAATATTGAATATTCATGAGGACACTCGATCTCGATCCCCCTCCCTCTCGATAGCTATCCCCCTCGCCAGATCCCCTCACCGCCGAGCACCCCCCGCACCCTCCCCCCGCTCCGCCGCCGCCGACGACCCCCCGCACCCTCCCCCGCTCCACCGCCGCCGGCGACCCACCGCACCCTCCCCGCTCCACCGCCGCCGACGACCCACCGCACCCTCCCCCGCTCGACCGCCGCCGACGACCCACCGCACCCTCCCCCGCTCCACCGCCGCCGCCGACACCCCGCACCTTCCCCCGGCCCGCTCCACCGCCGCCGCCGACACCCGCACCCTCCCCCACTTTTTGAAGATATTTTTAAATAACAAATTTGATGATATTTTCAAATAAGAAATTTGATGATATCTTCAAATAACAAATTTTATGATATTTTCAATTAAAAATAAAAAATAAATTTGATGATATTTTCAAAAACAAAATTTGATGATATCTTCTGTTCTAGTCCTCATGAAAATAACAAATTTGATAAAAAAAACAAATTATTAGATGCAATAAGAAATCATGAAAAAAAGTTACTAATGGCGCACCAGAGGAGGGTGCGCCATTGCTGTAAAAAAAAGTTACTAATGGCGCACCAGAGGAGGGTGCGCCATTGCTATCAGAAAAAAAACTACTAATGGCGCACCAGAGGGTGGTGCGCCATTGCTATAGTGTCTAGCTGGATACCCCTTTGCCCGATCCCCCCTTCCCTCTCCCTCGCCAGATCCCCCTTCCCTCCCGCGCCGCGCCCGCTCCGACGACCCCCAGCCCGCTCCAACGACCCCCGCGCCCGCTCCAGACCCACTCTGGCCCCCCACCTGCCGCCACGACTGCCAGCCCGACGCTGCGATGCACCCAGCCGTCCGAAGCCTCCGCTGCCCTGCAGCCGGCACAGGAGCCCAGCAGTGCCTCCCTCCGCCGCCCCTAATGCGTCGCCGCCCGTCCTCCTCTGCCCGTAAGCCCCCCTCCTCCTCCGCCCGTCCTCTCCGCCCGTAAGCCCCCCTCCACTCCGAACCCCTGACCCATTCTTGTCTCATCTCTACAGGTAGACCGCACCGGCAAGCGACCAGGACAACGCCCAGAGAGGGGAGGAGGGCCTTCTCCTCACCGTGTAGCCGCCGACCTTGTCCTGCTCAAGGAGGAGGAGCAGGAGGGGCGCACCCAGCCACCATAGTCGCCGCAATCAAGGGCTTCTTCCACCTAGACCTCTAAATCCACGGCGCCGTCGTTCAGCCACCCAAGGTGAAGGTGCCCCCAACTCCCCTCCGTCCCCTCTCCCCTCCTTGTTTCATTCGATCTAGCAGCCATGGATTTGGGTTCCTCAAGGCTGCCTAATTACTCTACCATGTGTTCCTACTACTAGCTCTAGCCATGGATTAGGGGCTAGTGTAGATGAAAAATAAGGTCAAATCCCTCTCGAATTTAGGTCAAATTAGGGTCAAATCCCTCTGAAATTAGTATGTAAAGCTCACTGTTCTGAAGTTCTGATCAGTTCAGTACCTTAGCAAGCAATAACACAAGCTTGCTGCTAGTTCAGTACCTTTTGCTGCTAGTTCCTCAAGGAGTTCCGCTCAAAATTAGCTCAACAAGTTGCATCTGGCTTTTAGAAAGTTGTTTTGGCTTAAGAGGATAAGGTGTTGTATATACTGTCATAAAGTTCAGCAAGAACAGGGCATCAACAGTGCTACTCTAGTATCTAGTCGGGGGGGACAAAATGGACAGGGCATCACTGTAGCTGTACTGCACAACAAACTATTAGTCTTAGGATTAACACTCCTCATATGACATGAGAGGATTTTTTTAAATGACTTTTCCCTCTAGCTAGCTTTAAATGGCATCACTGTAGCTGTATCAACAGGGCATCAACAGTGCTGACTTTTCCAATGCTGTATTTGGCCCCTCGGATTATTGTAAACTATATGTAGTGAAGCATGCAAATTGGATTTGCTACAGTCAACCTATTAATATTTGTCAGTTTTGAAAATTCAGTTTATTCGGTTACTGAAAATTCAGTTAATTCAGTTAGGCACACAAATTTCAGAACTTTTGTGTGCCCTAGTACTTGGTGTTTGTAGAAAATTCAGTTAATCCATCGAGGTGAGCATTGATGCTACAAAAAGAGAAGACATGTATGAGTTTGGAGAAAGTGCCAATTTGATTTTCAGTTGCTAGCTACCTGTGATTTATTGTTTCAATTTGGATTCCAGAAATGTTACTGTGTGTTACTATGACCCAACTTTATCTGTACCATAGCATGCTACTATCAGTTATTTTTGAACATCAAATTCAGTCTGTATCTTGCATTCTTTTTTTGTTCAAAATTTCTCAAACTCTGAATAAATAAAATTATTTGGAAAGAAGCACATGAGTATCAACAATAATTGTTTCTTTCTACATGAATGAATGGAGTACAATACAAGTTCAGGAACAAGGGACATTTTTTGCAATTGTGAACTCTCAATGCTCAAGTCTGGAAGTGTTTACAAATTCAAAGAGTTCACATGACTACTGGTCAAATACTCTAGTGTATTTAGTGTAAATCTAGTCTGAAACTAGTAGAGCTCTTGTTCATTTGCAAATTCAGTTTAAATAAAAATTTGGTGCATGACTACTGATCATGTATGAAAGATGTTGCTACTGGATGAGCACAAGAACTAATTAGTAGATTTTGATTTTGAATGATTTTGAATTTTTATGACTAGTGATCAGGTTTCAAATGATTTTGAATTTTTATGATTTTTATGCACATAGGTGAAGCCACTGACTACACTTCAGGTTCTACTCCTGGAACACTTCAGGAATTTTACTTCATAACTGGAGTATTTTGATGATATTGGGGGGTTTTGTCTCCGACCATCGTGTCGTGATGATATTGTGGGGTGTTGTGGGGTTGCAGCTGGGTGGGGGTGGGGTAATGAATTTGCAGGTACCCCGAGAGGCCCTTGAGTTTGCCGGAATGTCGATTAACTTCCGTTCCGGCAAATTCGGGTACTCCATATGTCCTATTTTCAGCAAAGGTCATGCTGAAATTTTCCGTGAATTTTAGCATGACTTTGCTAAAAATAGGACATATGGGGTACTTGCGACTAATGCATGGGCCGGGGTATCTTAGTACTTAGTTAAGTAGGATCAACTGCCCCCATTCTGCATTAACCATAGGGCAAAGCCAAGTGATTAGGCCCAACTTAGAATTCTCCTTAGCATCGATAAACCCTAGATGATAAACCCAACATAGGTGGCAATAGAGCCAAGTGATTAGTGCCAAGTGATTAGGCCCAACCTAGGGTGCCTCGGCATCGATAAACCCTAAATGATGAAAACTTAACTTGGCTTCTATAGGGTGCCTCGGTGTCGATGAGAACCTAAATGATGTACGCTTAGGCTTTTAGGGTGCCTCGGCGTCGACAAACCCTAAATGATAAAAGCTTAGCTTTTAGGATGCCTCGGTGTCGACAAACCCTAAATGATGAGACCATGATCTTGTTCCTTGACAATAACCAACTTTTTGACCAAACTTTTTTCCTATTTAGAGCGAAACATGGCCCACAACGATGAGGCCGGCGGTTCGGGCGGCAAGCAATTCTGGGAGCTGTCCCAGGAGTTGGAGGAAGAACCTCACCGCTATGAGGACGCCGCGGAAGACACCGATCCTGACTACACAACCCCTAGTGGCGTCGGGGATGACACCACTGATGATGGCGCCGCGGATGCCACCACTGATGATGGCGGCGCACGCACAAATGGCAGCCAACCGAAGAGGCAACGGAAGGACCGGCGCCCGAACGTGCTCGGCACCGTCAGGGAGGAATTTACTGAAGTGAACTCCGATGGGCATCCGACGGCGCCCAAACACGTAGTCAAGGGGTACTCGGTTCAGCTCGGGTGCATTCTCCGGAGCACCGCCTTGATCAACACCGAGAACCTAAGGCATAAGGACCGAGGGAATTTGCGCAGCCTCCTCTTCACGAAGCTGCACAAACAATACAAGTTCCCCGCTAAGTTTGCAAACACACGCCTCTCGGGGAATAAAGTGAACGGTGCCGCCCTCACGAGGATGAGCACGGCCCTGTCTACTTGGAAAAGCACGGTGAAGGCAATGATTGACAAAGGTGATAGTTATGAGAAGATCAAGGCGAAATATCCTTTGATTAGCGAAGATGACTACAAGGAGTTCAAGATCAAGTGCAAGAGCCCCGCAACCTCCAAATCAAGTCAGTGGGGGAAAGAAATGCGGCAGTTGAACATAGGGGTCCACCAACTCGGTCCCGGCGGTTACAGAGTGGCGGAGCCTATATGGGACAAGGAGGACGCGGAGCGTGTTGAGCAAGGCCTACCGCCCTGCTTCGAGAAATACCGTGACAAGCAGACCAGGAACTTTCTCAGGGCCCGGTACAAGGAGGACCCAGTAACAAAGGAGCTTACCACGGATCCGAAGACTAAGGCGCTTGATCTTGTTCTGGTAAGGAATACACCACCGCGTAATTAGCTCCATATGGTTCCATTCTAATTAATCCCCAATTTTTCTAAATGGTTCACGTTCCTTCCGCAGGACAAAGAAAGCAGTAGCGCGGGTTCGTCTCGGAGCTCCCCTTTCGACACCCCTTTGAATAGGGCATTGAACGTAATGAAAAACAAGGATAAGCTCAGTAAGCCAACGTCAGCTGGTTGTGTGGCCGGCAAAGGCTTGTCCACAAAATGGTCGTCATACTATACCGCTGGTGGGAGAAAGGAGAAAAAGACCAGCTCGGAAAGCCAGTCGCATGAGGTTGAAGCACTCAAGGTGCAAGTGGCGCGGATTCCGGAGATGGTCCAAGAGCAAGTGCAACAACAACTAGGATCGACGCTCACCGGCATTATGCGTACCTTGATTCATGGGATAACGACGTGGATTGCGGGTGGCCAATAGGGGCCGCCCCCGATTCCCAGCTTCACGGCCAGCAACTCGCACAACGCCCAGGCGGCGCCATTGGTGTCTCCGGCGGAGGCGGTATTGGTGTCTCCGACGCCAGCATTGGAGATTAATGCACCCGGGTGTATGCCGGCCGGCACCTCGCCAGCAAGCGGCCCCTCCGTCAGTTGCACGCCCGCCGTTGGTGGTGCCTCGACATTAGCCGAGCTCGACGGCATCATGGTAACTAAGCCTCTCGGTCGAGGACTTCATCTCCTTGCCTTTGACTGGGCATCCTTGACGCCCTACATGTTTTCGCAGGGCACCACCGACGTTCCTTGCACTCTCCTTCACTTCGTGGGTGGCGAGTTGGTCGATGTCGCCAAGGGAAGAATCGTTCAACCGGGCAACCCCGTGTTCCACGGTAATCCGATGGCACCCACAATGTATAGGGTTGAAGTGGTTCGGGTGCTGCCAGGCTGCGATGAGCTGTTACCTCCGATTCGACCTGCTGGGGCCGACAAAGAAGATGAGATGACCCTCAGCGCCTGCGTAAGTTGGCCCCTGCTTTGGCCGAAGAGCCAGATTCGTTTGGGGGCGGGGGACACCACCCCACAGACAAGACCGCCAGTCATGCCGGCGCCAAGCCATGGCAAGAATGCCGCAACGCTACCGGACATCCCGGACATCCCTATGGCACAGGATCCGGACATGCATATGGCACAAGATCCGGACGACGACGACGATGGTACATTTACCAACATCGATAAGTACTTTGCCGAACATGGGTATGATGACGAGTTCTGCGGGCCTCCTTCTCAAGAACCCAACCAAGACGACCGCGATCTAGCTGGTACGTCGGAGAAACCCAGTTGCAACAGGCATCGTCTGGCGTTTAGTTCTCAGGAGATGCCTCCAGCTGCCGCCTTTACCGAGCCTCAGATAGCTGAGGAGTGAAATATTATCAGCCCCAACATGCTCAAGAAGGCGGTCTTTGAGCAGAACTCGGTCCCATTACAACAGATCAAGAAGAAGAGCCAGAAACGGCAGACTAAAAAGGGCGCCGGTGCGAGCCAGCCGGCACCGAGTATGATCCGTGCTCAGGACGGGCCACCTTCACCTAAGGATATCTCGAGTAGGGTGCATGTGGCGGGTAGGGCGATGCTACCGACAAATATGCTCAATGCTGCAACCGGTGCTATGGGGAGTCTGCACGATAGTGTTCTTTCTTTGGAGAAGCGGCGTCTAAGAGAGAATGATGTGGCATACCAGGTTTTTGTGGCCAAGGTGCCAGAGGGAAGGGCTTTGTGGATGGCGACATCAGGGGTATGATCGTCCTGCGGTTTGATGACATCTTTGCTATGTTTAACCTTCATCCGTTGAACTACACCTTCGTTCGGCTGTTTTTGCTGAGTATGGAGATGCGAATCATTAGAGACAAGACCCCGGACATCGTGATCGTCGACCCCTTCTACATGCGTGCCAAGCTCTAGAGCAGCGCTGGGGACCGCCAAGTCGCGAGTTCACACCTCGAAGACATCATTCTGGCAAACCCAGATAAGGATAACTTCCTTGTGGCTTACTTTCCCGAGTAAGTCATCCCTTAACCGCCCCGTAACATATGATTTCTTAGATTTCGATCGTTCTTTCTTTTCTAACATTCAGTGTTCTGTGCAGTGACACACATTGCACACTCATCATCTTGAGCCCGAAATATTTCATGGCCATGTATTTCGACCCGAACCGTAACTCCAAGATAGACTACACAAATATCAAGAAAGTTCTTGATGATGTTCTCCCCGGCTACGCCAAATCTGGAGGCACCTTCACCAGGGCAGTTCGTAAGTACGGCAAGCACGTGTTCGCCCACAATACGATGTTCTGCTGTGTCAAGCAGCCGTCCGGCGGTCAGAAGGATGCCTACTACGCCCTCCATCACATGCGGGCGATTGTAAGGGACCATCATCACCTTCTGCTACCAAATAATCTCAAAGATTGGGCCGCGAGCTTGTCGGCAATCCAGGACGCGGACATCAGACAAGAATTCTTTCGCATCCAGTCGGAGTTTGCGGACATCATCCATCAAGATGTCCTTCATACCTCAGGGCAGTTCTACCTCAGATATCAACCGTCCAACATGGAAATAGACGGAATGCTACAAATGCAGGTTGACAACGCCCGCGATTTCATGACCATCACGACAGACGGCGGCTTCATCCACGCTCCGGTCCCATGAGTCGAGTCGATAGTAGTGATGCTATGTGTAGTTCTAAAACGTTGATTGGCTCATGTTGTAATTAAACTTTAATGAACTTGTATGTCTCTTTGGTTTGGACAGTCGTTCAACTTAGATGTAATCGATGCTATTTATTAGTAGGACCATGAATCGTGCTATTAATGTCATGTCTTGCTTTTCTCTTCAGATCCTTTTGTTACATACTTATATATTGCGTATGTATGTATTGTCTGTTGTTTGGCTTGTGCATAGAGATGCCGTCGTATGTCGTGTACAAGGGTAAGGTTCCCGGAGTCTACGACGACTGGGAGGAGTGTTGGAGATAGATTCGCCGTTTCAGCGGTAACAGTTACAAAGGGTACACCACTAGGGCGGAGCCGGAATCTAGATACGCCCGCTATCTAGCGGGAGAGAGGAGGGAGCGTTGGAGGAACCGGATGAAGACCAGTTTCATCACGATGATGCTCATCGTGATGACCGCAGCTCTCTTCTATGTGATGGTAGTTTAGATGATCGATATCGACTTGTAATGTGAAGACAAACTCGATACTCGCGGTCTCGAGACTTGTAATGTTTTATCTTTGTTCAGTCTTTTGAATTCGGAGACTAATATGATGGATTGTATTTGGAGACTAATCTTCTATTGTATTCGATGAATCTGCTGTTGCTGTGTGCTACTGTCTATATTCTGTCAAATAATATATTCTGTAACCTATGCAAAAATCAGAAAAGTAAAAAAATAAAACCTAATATTCATACTAATGGCGCATCACTACAAAGTGCGCCATTTGTATGCCAAAGTATACTAATGGCGCATCACCAAACAGTGCGCCATTAGTATGCCAAGTATACTAATGGTGCATCCATCCGCAGTGTGCCATTAGTGTGCCAAAGCACATGGTAAAATATGGCCCCTGGGAGGCATACTAATGGCGCATGGTGTTATATACTAATGGAGCACTGGGTGGTGCGCCATTAGTATACTAGATACTAATGGCGCACCAGTGGTGCGCCATTAGTAATAAATACTAGTGGCGTGATACTAATGGCGCACCAGTGATGCGCCATTAGTAGGCAAAACCGGTGTGCCATTAGTAGGCCTTTTCCTATTAGTGTTCTTCTCAACCAAGAGCATTGGGCTCCCCATGGTGACGAGCTTCGTCGAATGTAACCTTTCTCCAATAACTCCTTAATATGTTTCTTAATCTCTTCCAAATCATTAGCGGGCATCCGGTATGGTCTCTTCGATATTGGTCCGGTGCCTGGCAACAACTCTATCGAAAACTCAATGTCTCGATCCGGTGGCATGCCTGGTAGTTCCTCTGGAAATACATCCGGGTAATCCTTCACTACAGGAACTTCCTCCTGAACAACGCTTGTGAGGTAGTTTAGGTGAGTCCTCTTTGGGGTATGCCTGGATACATACTTAATCCTTTTTCCCTCCGGAGTGGTTAGTAGAAATGACCTACTAGCACAATTAATGTTTCCTCCATACTTCGATAGCCAATCCATACCCAGTATCACATCCAATCCTTGTGACTCCAAAATTATTAGGTCTGAGGGGAAAATATGGCTGCCAATGTTTAAGGGTATCCGGTCGCACCATCGGCTGGCCATATACTCTGCTCCTGGTGAGCTTACTAACAAGGGGGTCCTAAGGGCTAAGGTTGGTAACTTCAACTTGTCCACAAATCCCCTTGAAATGTATGAATGCGATGCACTAGTATCTAAAAGAACGAGAGCAGTAAATGACTTAACCAAAAACTTACTGATAACTGCGTCTAGCTGCTCTTCAACCTCCTCCATGTTCACGTGGTTCACTTGGCCCTTATTGAAAAGGTTGGGCTTCTTCCCAAAGCTTCCATTGCCATTTCCATTCTTAAGTTCAGGACACTCATTGGCATAGTGTCCAGTCTTCCCGCACTTAAAACAAGCAACATGACTTTGGTCCTTCTTGGCGGGTGTGCTTGGGTTAGAGCGGTTCTGACTGCTTGCTCCACTCCCATTTCCATTCCTAGATCCATTGTGGTTATGCGAACTTCCTCCATTGTGGTTATGGCCTCCATGGTTACGGGTATATCCTCCCGAGTTTGGGGTGAACCAAGGTTTCTACTGAGCTCCTGAATTGTACTTTCCTTGTCCATTCTTCCTTTTGTGGCTCTCAATCTGATGCTACTTTCCTTCAATCATAAGAGCCTTATCTACCAACTCCTGGTAGTTGTTAAATGTCGCCACCATTAACTGCATACTAATCTCATCATTCAACCCTTCCATAAACTTCTCTTGCTTTGTGGCATCTGTGGCCACATCATCTAGGGCATAACGAGCTAACTTACTAAGCTCATCCACGTACTACCCCACAGTACGGTTGCCCTAGCGTAAGTTGCGAAAATCACGCTTCTTCATGCTCATAGCTCCAGTTGAGACATGAGTAGTGCGGAACGCTTGCTGAAACTGCTCCCAAATAACATTGGCTATAGGGAATGTGGCTGTGTAATTCTCCCACCATGAGGCTACAGGTCCATCCAATTGGTGTGCGACAAAATGCACCTTCTCAACATCTATGCAACTTGAAGTGGTTAACTCCCTTCCAATCCTGCGTAGACAGTCATCAGCAACTATGGGCTCAGTGCCACTGGAAAACACCGGTGGTTGTAACCTCAGAAAACGGGCTAAGTTGTCAACTGGAGGGGGTGGCGGTGGGTTGTTATTATTGTTTTTGTTGTTGTTACCTTGGTTCTGGACTAGCAATTGCATCATTGTATTCTGCTGTTGAATCAACTGAGTCAGCTCGGTGGGAAAGCAAATTCGTGGTCACGTCTCGGAGGCATCTGATGGGTTTAGAGGGGAGAGATTAGAATAGAATGAGGTCTAGTGAGAAAACACTACCCATGTGCACATGAGACAAACACATACATATCACACTAAAACAATTTCAAGCAAGGGCATACAATCGATCTAACTATCATTACAATGCTCAGACTACTGATATATACATGGGGGAAATACTACTAATAGTATGGTGGTCTACTAGAAATTTTGATTAGTAGATGACTCCATGATATCTGCTCCAGCTTCGTCTTCATAATCATTATCAATAGGGTCGGAGTCGGTGTCATCGATGATGATGTAGTCCTTGGGTTGGTCGTCATCTCCTCTTGGCATAGGGTCTCCCATGAATACTCCTAGCTTTCTTATCATGTCGTTGTTCATCTCCACTAGTACGGTGATTTCCTCCTTGTATCCATCGTGTGTAGACTTTAGTTCCTCTTCGAGCTCCATGTTCCTAGTCATCAACTTCTTCAGATCTATCATTCTTGCGCACATTTGGTTCTCCTGGCGACGAATGTGTTGGTTTAACTCCTGGATGTAAGCTGCAATGGACCTGTCCTTCCTGGTGTTGATCATCTCCCATTGCTCATCTCGGCGCCCACATATATGGTAGATAGTGTCCTGATACATCCATTTTGCAGCATGCTTTTATATCGATATTTATTGCATTATGGGCTATTATTATACATTATTTCAAAATAGTTGTGCCTATTCTCTCTTATTTTACAAGGTTTACATAAAGAAGGAGAATGCCGGCAGCTGGGATTCTGGGCTAGAAAAGGAGCAAATATTAGAGACCTATTCTGCACAGCTCCAAAAGTCCTGAAACTTCACGGAAGTTATTTTCAGAATATATAAAAAATACTAAGTGCAAGAAGTACCAAAGGGGGGCCACTCACCAGCCACGAGGGTGGGGGGCGCGCCCTACCCCCTCGGCGCGCCCCCCTACCTCGTGGGCCCCTGGTGGCCCTCTGATGCCCATCTTCTACTATATGGATTCTTTCGTTGAGGAAAAAATCATAAGCAAGCTTTCGGGATGAGACTCCACCACCACAAGGCGGAACCTTGGCGGAACCAATCTATGGCTCTGGCAGAGCTATTCTGTTGGGGAAACTTCCCTCCGGGAGGGGGGAATCATCACCATCGTCATCACCAACGCTCCTCTCATCGGGAGGGGCCCAATCTCCATCGACATCTTCACTAGCACCATCTCCTCTCAAACCCTAGTTCATCTCTTGTATCCAATTCTTGTCTCTAAGTCTGGGATTGGTACCTGTAGGTTGCTAGTAGTGTTGATTACTCCTTGTAGTTGATGCTAGTTGGTTTATTTGGTGGAAGATCATATGTTCAGATCCTATATGCATATTAATACCCCTCTGATTATGAACATGAATATGCTTTGTGAGTAGTTACGTTTGTTCCTGAGGACTTGGGAGAATTCTTGCTATTAGTAGTCATGTGAATTTGGTATTCGTTCGATATTTTGATGAGATGTATGTTGTCTCTCCTCTAGTGGTGTTATGTGAACGTCGACTACATGACACTTCACCATTATTTGGGCCTAGAGGAAGGCATTGGGAAGTAATAAGTAGATGATGGGTTGCTAGAGTGACAGAAGCTTAAAGCCGTAGTTTATGCATTGGTTCGTAAGGGGCTGATTTGGATCCATATGTTTCATGCTATGGTTAGGTTTACCTTAATACTTTTGTTGTAGTTGCGGATGCTTGCAATAGAGGTTAATCATAAGTGGGATGCTTGTCCAAGTAAGGACAGTACCCAAGCACCGGTCCACCCACATACCAAATTGTCAAAGTACTAAACGCGAATCATATGAACGTGATGAAAATTAGCATGACGATAATTCCCATGTGTCCTCGGGAGCGCTTTTCTCTATATAAGAGTTTTTCCAGGATTGCCCTTTGCTACAAAAAGGATTGGGCCACCTTGCTGCACTTTATTTACTTTTGTTACTTGTTCCTCGTTACGAATTATCTTATCACAAAACTATCTATTACCTATAATTTCAATGCTTGTAGAGAATACCTTGCTGAAAACCGCTTATCATTTCCTTCTGCTCCTCATTGGGTTCGACGCTCTTACTTATCAAAAGGACTATGATAGATCCCCTATACTTGTGGGTCATCATGTAGTTAAGATCCTTGTGATAAACTTCACCGATGCGTCCTATGGCGATGTGAGCTGCCATGCTCTTTCCTAGACTCCAGGTTGGTGCATCGAAGGAAAAGTCTATGGGCTCAGTTCCTGGCATGAACATCCTTCCTGTAACTTGAACTCGAATCATCCAACGCTCCTCTTCTGGTAAGGTGGCGGTGTAGGTCCCGGTGAACCTTGGTATTCCAATGTTTAGGTATCTAGTGACTTCCTTCAGGTGTCGTCCAAAAGGTGTGTCTTCATCCGGCTGTGCAAACTTATTCCTCGTGTCCGCCATCCTATAGAGTAGAAAATGGAGAGAAGTCAGAAATGAGTAGAGAAGAGTGACCTATGGTTCATCTTAGTGGTAGTGTCCTACATTCAGCGTGTGCTCCGATACCATCTTATAGCGTTCCAACCTCAAACAGTTGAATCCCTGTGCATAAGTGTCATCCGTGGATCGGTAATGCTGACACACACAGTACTTCGAAGGATTTATAACAGATTGGAAATCACACACTTATTACATCGATAGTCTCAAAAGAGAATTTATTACAGTAAATATGGCTTAAGGCCATCTAAATAAGATAATAGCGGAAGGCTTGGAAGATAAAGTGAGTCCATCAACTCCAACGGCATAGTTGAGTGCATGAAAACGACCTAGCGCACGTTACTCTTCGTTAGAAAAGTCTACAACATGATATGTTGCAGCCCGGAACGTGTCAGCTCATGGATTATGCTGGCAAGATAACACATTAGAGCAATGAAACAAGTAAAAGCTATCACTACATGCATATATGGCTGGTGGAGGCTCTATGGTTATAATGTTTTTGCGAAAAGCTAATTTTTTCCTACAACAAAGGAATACATTTTATTTAACTATCATGGTAGTTAAAAACATTGAGAATGGTAAAACCCCATCTCAATCCCAATTAAAAGTAATTAACATCCCAACATATTTAATTTAGGGTGATGAGATCCACAGGATAATCCAAGAACCAGATACTCAAGATGTCCATAACCGGGGACACGGCTAACCATGATTAGTTTGTACAATCTGTAGAGGTTTGCGCACTTTTCCCCACAAGACTCGATCTCCTCCATTGGATTTCTCGCACTACATGGTGTTTGAGAAACGGATGACCGAGATACAATCCTTCAGAAGCATTAACTCTAAACCAGGGTAGACAGTACCAACCTACATCCCCTACATCTACTAGCCTACCACTGGAAGAGGTCATGCAACTTACTCCACTATGTGAGACCCATAATAGCTTGTGGCTGCACACGGAAGTTTCTAGCATGAATAATCTTATGATCCCTTTGAGCCTGGGTGGCGAACCAAAAAGGATAGCACTGGTATATCCCCAGGTTCCCGCAACCAATCCACCCAGATGTGTGTTTAAGTAGCCACCTTAAGTAAACCATTAATTAATAATATCACATCTGTCATGGATCCACTCAAACCCAATCCACGTCAACGAGCATTGCATGGCAATAAAATAGCATAACGTAGAAGTAACTCCCAGGGGTTTGATAATAAAAGGGCAATAGGTTCTACCTCATCAACTACTTCCCAAAACCCACATGTTAAGAGATCCTACTCATGCAATGCTTTAGGGTTGTAACTAATGCATAAAAACTGGGTAATAAAGGGGTATGATCAATGTGTTACTTACCTTGCTGATCATCCGCAAAACCTAATGACTCGTAGTAGGACGCTGCGCACTCCAGGAATTCTATCGCAAAAAACAATAGCATACATAAGAACTTAAGCAAAGAGGCAAGGGTAAAACTTAAAATAGGAAGATCCAAACTGAAAGGTCAACTAAAGAGGTTCGATTTGCAAAAGGAATAAATCAAAATGGAGGTACGAAACTAAAACTACGGTCAAAAGAACTTTGAAATCAAATCTGCTTGAAACTTAATTTTAAATTTGTCAAAACCTTTTTCAAGTTGTCTAAACAAAAAGAGGGGTTTGAGACGAAGATTTTCACATTGGTTTCACTGGATTTGGACATAGGGTTAAGAAACAGCGAGGGTTTGAAGATCAGGGGCTAATCTGCGATAAAAATTATCACGGATAGGTCCCTGGCCGAAAATAAAATAAAAAGAAAAGACTAAAAAATGAATGTTCGCTGTTTGAACCTAACCGGCGAACAACGTTCGTTAAAACAAATGAACGGACAGACATCCGCTAAATAAATAAATCGATGAAAACCGGGAAAAACGCATCTAGGGTTTTAAAGAAAAATCGGCGGTTTTACCTAAAACAAGAAAAAACCGTGACCAAAACCGACAAATCTGGCGGCGGCGGATCCGGCAGCGGCGGCTTCCGGCGGAGCTCCGGCGAGGCGTGGGGTGGCGTGGGGCGGTGGCGAGTGGCAGGCGGCGGCTGCTGGCGGCTTCGGCGGCAGCGGCGGGGGACGAGAAGAGGAGGGCGGCGGGGGCTCCGGCATTTAAAGGGGGGCGAAACGGCTCTGACTTGCACGAGGGGCGACGCGGGCGGCGTGGCGCGGCCGGACACCGGCGAGTCCGTGTCGCGCCCGACTAGGGGAGGCGGCGGCGCTCGGATGGGCCAGCTGGGCCTTCGGCCCAGTTCGGTCCGAAACTTTTTTTAAATACGGTTCCACCAAGAAAACATCCTAAATAAAATAAAATAAACATCTAAAAATGCCGAAACAAACTTTCGCCGTCCAAATAAAATATTTAGAACTTAGTGAACATTTTCTTGGCCTAAAATGCATATTTTTCTAATTCTAATAAAGTAGCAATAAAATCCAAATAAAATACTTTAATTGATTTTAATAGTTTTCCTCCAATATTTCATTTATTTTGAAGAAGTCATATTATCTCCTCTCATATATACTTTTGATATGAATATTTTCGGAGAGAAAAATAGTAAAACCAAAATGATCCACTTTTCAATATTTGAGAAAATTCAAATATGAAAATATTAAAATCCCCAACTCTCTCTATGGGTCCTTGAGTTTCTTAGGATTTTCGGATCACAAAGCCAAAATGCAAATAAAAATATGATATGCATATGATGACCTATGTATAACATTCCAAATTGGAAATTTGGGATGTTACAGTCCGTGACAAGTGGACCGAAAAGATTCTGCATCTACTTCTATTACTCCACACATCGACCGCTATCCAGCATGCATCTAGAGTACTAAGTTCATAAGAATAGAGTAATGCATTAGGCAAGATGACATGATGTAGAGGGATAAACTCAAGCAATATGATATAAACCCCATCTTTTTATCCTCGATGGCAACAATACAATACGTGCCTTGCTGCCCCTGCTGTCACTCGGAAAGGACACCGCAAGATTGAACCCAAAGCTAAGATTGAACCCATTGCAAGAAAGAATAATCTAGTAGTCCAAACCAAACTGATAATATGAAGAGACTTGCAAAGATAACCAATCATACATAAAAGATTTCAGAGAAGAATCAAATATTGTTAATATATAAACTTGATCATAAACCCACAATTCATCGGATCTCGACAAACACACCGCAAAAAGAGTTACATCAAATAGATCTCCAAGAAGATTGAGGAGAACATTGTATTGAGATCCAAAGAGAGAGAAGAAGCCATCTAGCTAATAACTATGGACCCAAAGGTCTGCGGTAAACTACTCACACATCATCGGAGAGGCTATGGTGTTGATGTAGAAACCCCCGTGATCGATTCCGCCTCCGACAGAGCTCCGGAAAAGGACCCAAGATGGGATCTCTTGGGTATAGAAGGTTGCGGTGGTGGAAATAGGGTTTTGTGGTTCTCCTGGATGTTGTCAGGGTATACGGATATATATAGGGGGAAGAAGTAGGTCGGTGGAGCTGCGAGGGGCCCACGAGGGTGGGGGGCGCCCCCAGGGGGGCAGGCGCATCTGGGCCCTCGTTTCTTTCATGACGTCCACTCCAAGTCGCCAGGATCACGTTTGTTCCAAAAATAACTCTCCTGAAGGTTTCATTCCGTTTGGATTCTGTTTGATATTCCTTTTCTGCGAAACACTCTAATAGGCAAAAAAACAACAATTTGCACTAGGCCTTGGGTTAGTAGGTTAGTCCCAAAAATAGTATGAAAGTGTATAAATAAGCCCATTAGCATCCAAAACATATAATATAATAGCATGGAACAATAAAAAATTATAGATACGTTGGAGACGTATCAGTGTGGTAGCCATCTTTTGACGTCAACTCATGGGCAAACGCTTCCAAATTTTTATGTGGGCATTACTATGCAATTTATGCATTCAAACTTTAGAGGTCCAGATGGGATGTATGACAACCATGAACAGTGATTTATTTTCATATTTCAAATGGAAATTTTTGGTTGGGTGTGACTAATGTGAACCTTCTCTATTCACATAACTAATGGTATTTTTTCAAACATATATAATCCCATGAATTGAATGAGGATATCATGAGGCATGTTTCTATCTAAGTATTTGTTAATTAACTGAAGACAAACTCTAATGATTAATGAGGTGCGTGATGTACACCCTATATGTTGTATGGAGAATCTAACGAGCACCAATATGCGAGAACAAGTCATTCCTTCCATCATATCACAAGTTAGTTAATTGTTAGCATGGATTTATGCATTTATGCATTCAAATCATTGTTCATGTCCATGCATAATCATTCACTTTCACATGTTTGATATCGATTTAAACGCATAGAGCGTAAGTAGGTGAATCAAAAACTTCCATTTGTTTTTGTACTTGATTAGTCTATGGATATTTATGATTATACACTCTATATAAGTTGTATTTTCCTAACAGTGCACCCATGGTTGAATTAGATCAAGACATCCAACCCATAGATATATTTCCTTGTAGGTTAACCTGCTCAAAATTTGGCAAATTGATGTTTAAAAGAGGGTAAGACCCCCCGAACTTTGCATGGATTTATGCACACTGCCTTTGGTATATTTACGTGCTCACATCATCTATCATGGGGGTACTTCATTGAAGATAAGTGGAAACTTAAACATAGTACTGCCTATGTGCACGTTGTAACACCCACGATGCGGCTATATCTCCCACGTGTCGGAGCACGACTTAGAGGCATAACCACATAGTAGGCATGTCGCAAGAGGGGTAATCTTTACACATGCCATGTACTGAATAAGAAAGGGATAAAGAGTTGGCTTACAATCACCACTTCACACAAAACATACATATATCATACATCATCCAGAATACAATCAAGGTCCGACTACGGAACCAAAATAAAGAAGACAACCCCAAATGCTAGATCCCCGATCGTCCCAACTGGGCACCACTACTGATCAACTGGAAACGAAACAACACAACAAACACGATCTTCTTCGAGCTCCCACTTGAGCTCGGTTGGGTCACCTGCACTGGTATCATCGACACCTGCAACTGTTTGGAAGTAACTGTGAGTCACGGGGACTCATCAATCTCACACCCGCGAGATCAAGACTATTTAAGCTTATGGGTAGGGAAAGGTAGTGAGGTGGAGCTGTAGCAAGCACTAAGCATATATGGTGGCTCAAATACGCAAATGAGAGCTAGAAGAGAAGCAAAGCATGGTCGATAAGCTATCATGATCAAGAAGTGATCCTGAAACTACTTACGTTCAAGCATAACACGAGATTGTGTTCTCTTGTCGAACTCTACCAAAAAGAGACCATCACTACTACACACGCAATTGATGCATTTTAATTAAGTTAAGTGTCAAGTTCTCTACAACCGAATATTAACAAATTCCAATCTGTCCATAACCGTGGGCACGGCTTTCGAAAGTTGAAAACCCTGCAGGGGTGTCCCAACATAGCCCATCACAAGCTCTCATGGTCAACGAAGGATATTCCTTCTCCCAGGAAGACCCGATCAGACTCGGAATCCCCGTTACAAGACATTTCGACAATGGTAAAACAAGGCCAGCAAGAACGCCCGATGTGCCGACATCCCGATAGGAGTTGCACATATCTCGTTCTCAGGGCAACACCGGATGAGTGCTCCATACAACTAAAACCAGCCCTCAAGTTTCCCCGAGGTGGTGCTGCAAAGGACCCTAGTTCGGACCAACACTTAGAGAAGCACTGGCCCGGGGGGTTAAAATAAAGATGACCCTCGGGTTGGCCGACCCGAGGGAAGGGTAGGTGGTGGTGAGGCAAATGGTAAAACCAAGGTTGGGCCTTGCTGGAGGCGTTTTATTCAAAGCAAACTATCAAGGGGTCCCCATAACACCCAACCGCGTAAGGGACGCAATATCAATGAACATAACACAGGTATGACGGAAACTAGGGCGGCAAGAGTGGAACAAAACACCAGGCATAAGGCCGAGCCTTCCACCCTTTACCAAGTATATAGATGCATTAATAAAATTAGAGATATTGTGATATCCCAACATATCCATGTTCCAACATGGAAGAAACTTCAGCTTCTATAACACCCACAGTGTCATGCTACAGTAATCCGCTGTTGATGGTGCCATGTCATCACACTACTGTTGCTAATCTTCACTTGATCCAAATCACAATTCAAATTCAAATCCAATCTGAAGTCAAAAATCCATATTTGTCTGACATGAAAACTAAAATGTTCATCATGTGGCAAATAATCACTTGTTAATATTGGTGGTGAACCAACTTTTTGCAAGGTGTTTAAATGGCCTACACCAATTAAAGTAGTGGCTAAAACAATAGATTAAATGGCTTTCTTAATTTATAAAAATTTCAAACTATTTCAAAAGCCTCACAACCTTGTTATGGCAGTGCTAACTAATGCAATGTAATTATGTGGCCAAGTCCCACATTTTACAAAATCCTTTTGGCACCCCAAATATTACCATGTTTTTTCTGTAAAAAGAAAAGAGCAAAAGTAAAAGACAAAAAAAGAGGAAGCACCCCCCACTAGGCTCCGGCCCAGCTGGCCTACCCAACTGGGCCAAGGCCCACCCCCACTGCATAACCACCCACTCCTCCCGTACCCCGAACCCCACCCACACCCACTCTCCCCCCTCGAAATATCTCCCTCCCCCTCTGTCCCGATTGGATCGGGAGGGGGGAAACCGGCCGCCACTCGCCGCCCGGTGGCGGCTCGCTGCGACACCGCCGC
>NC_057812.1:185400130-185411920 GCF_018294505.1 Triticum aestivum
CACGCGCGCGCTTCGCGCCATCCCGCTCGCTGCCTCGCTCGTGCGCCGTCCGACCGCGGCCACCATGACCCCCAGCCGCGTCACACTGCACCTCGCCCCACTCCTGCCGCTGCCTTCCCAACCTGCCGCGGCTCCACCTCCCGCGCGCCACATTCCCACCTGCGCCTACGCGCCTCCTCCTTTCTTCCTTGCCGCGCCGCCCGCGCCCTGCTCCTCTGCTGCACGCGGCATCGCCACTCCTCGCGCCGCAGCCGCTCGTCGGCCGCTCACCCGTGGCTTGCTCCCCCACCACCAGGCCCGCCTTCGCTGACCCCTGCAGGACCGCGCGCCCATGCGCCTCTGCCAGCACCGCCGAGGCCGCCCCGTGCTTGCACGCCCGCTCGTGGCCTCGCCCGGGTCGCGCCTGCCGCCGGAGCCCCTCGACCGCGTAGGGACCTCGCCGACATACACAAGCACGCATGCGCGTGATTAAACGGCGGTTGACCGCTGACTTAGGGGCCCACCTTGCCTAATTAGCCTTTAAAAAAAGAATATGCCCTAAACAGACACTTCCAATGGGCCCCTCATCTTATTAACCAAAATTAGATTATTTTAAATGAATAGTTAATATTGGGTGCATGACACGTGGGACCCATGCTCCCTGTTTGAGTTGATAAGGCCGAACCAGTCAGCCTCTACTGACTGGGCTGTTGACCCAGTCAATAGTGGCTCACCAGTCAGTCCCTGAGTAGCCTGGGTGGGTACACTTCTGTGTACATATAGCATTTTTGCTATTAAATTCGGATTAATAATATTTCAGAAAATGATTTAAAACTTTAAAGATTAATATAAAATAATTCGTAACTCATATGGAAAAACTTTGTACACGAAAGTTGCTCAGAATGACGAGACGAGTCCGGATACGCAGCCCGTTCATCCCCCATGCATCCCTAGCATAGTGAACACGCAACTTTCCCCCTCTGGTTCGTCTCTCTGAAAACGCGAAACACCGAGGATAATTTCTCGGATGTTTCCTCCCTTCACCGGTACCACCTCGTACCGCGTTAGGGAACACCTAGCATCACGCTTTGTCATGTCATACATCGTCACACATTTGTTTGAATTATATTTATTGTTTCTTCCCCCTCTTCTCTCGCTAGACACCGAGACCAACGCCGCTGCTACCCAGTACGACTACGGAGTTGACGACCCCTCTCTCTTGCCAAAGCAACCAGCCAAGCAAACCTCCCTTGAGCATTCCGATATCGCCCATTTCTTTCCCTCTGATACTTGCATTAGAACTGCTACTGCTTTCTGTATGATTCTACTCTGATGCATAGCCTGTTGTTGTTACCTCCTTTCATACCTTTCCTGCTTATCCTAAACTGCTTAGTATAGGTTGGTTAGAGATCCATCAGTGACCCCCACCTTGTCCCAGTTGCCCCACTTTATGTTCGATGACGCGATCAACGTGATCGACGTCCAGGCCCCGACACCGCACATCACCCCCCTAGTTGTACGACTCTGCAGAGTTACCATCGAGTGCCGAGGGTGGAACCTCTTACATCACTCCTGATGAGATCTCTGTAGTGTAGCTATACGGCCGAGGTCATCGAGGGTGATTTCCTCCTTAACCACTTCCGTTACGGCTCTGTTGTGCAACCCCTCAAGTGTGAACCTGTTAGGACCCCGATTCCAAGTCACATCGATCTAGCCGGTAACACCTCATATCACTTTGCGGCCTCACGCACGGTATCCCACGGGTGTCGCCTTACGATGGCCCGGGACCGTTTGCGCCTTTTGGCTCACGTATATGATAGTGTCGCTAGCATCCATATGATAGAGAACCGAGGCCGACATGGCTAGTCGTGAACCCAACGCGGCACAGACCTATGGAGATAGGCATACATGAATCACATCGAGCATGTCGGTCATCAGCGAGTGATTCTGGGCTGTAGCACTGGGCTAACAGGACTCCGAGGAACCCGGGCTATAGCAGGCTAGGCAGGACTCCGGATGTCATCGCGTGACATTTCCCTGAAGGGACAGACATAGGAACGACGTGAAACACATGCCGTCCAGTCAAGTGTCCTGAGAAGTAGTGCTGGGCTAGGAGGTCTCCGGTAAACTGGGCTGTAGCGGACTACTATGGCTCGAGGAACACTCAAGTCATACAATCATACAAGCACAAGCGGAAGCAACTAGTCTGAGTACAGACACTAGAAAGAAAGAAGGCTTCTCGAAGCCTGATTATCTACATAGGGCCCTCCATGGCCAGGATCACCACCTGGGTGGCTAGTCACTCATCGACGTCAAGGTCTACGTAGAACCCATCAGAGGGGGCGGTGTTGTTGTCTGAAACGGTAATTAAGCAAACATGAGTACAAAGGTACTCAGCAAGTCTTACAACAGAACCTACTATACATGCTCATTCTCAAGAAGGTGGTGGGGTTATTGCAGCAAGCCAGCTTTGACTCTTGGCTAAGCTATCCTACGGAACTCCACTAGTATAATAGTTTTCGCACACGAGTCCACTACTCACCAACACAATACTCCACCGGGGATCCTCCCTCGTCATCCCAAGAGAGGGCCATCCTCGGTACTCACACTTATCTTGAGTCTTTTAGTAGTATCCATTAACTTGTCTATGAACTGTATAGGCAACCAAGTAGTCCTTTACCACGGACGCAACTATTCGAATAGTTTTATACCCTGCAGGGGTGTACTTCTTCATACACGCTTTCACCACTTATCGCCGTTTACACGACATGTACTCGGCAACCTTCAAGCGGAAGCCTAGCGAGGGTGTCGGCCACGGCCTACCTAAACACTTAAGTCTCTAGTCCAGGTTTATCGCCTATCCAGGTTCCATCCGCAGGGAGTCCGGCCGAGGTTTCCACATACGGCCCCGAACGATGTGAACAGGGTCCTGAGACGCCAAACGGGCGCCCGACATACCCGGATACGGTGTATCTACCGCAACATAGCCCACCCCTAGGGTGAGCGCGACGCACGGCCGCCAACACATAACCTACAAACACCAGAAACTATTTGCAACTCCTGGACAGAGTACTAGGGTGATTAAGAAGCCGAGAGGGTCCATTGGTTTCGGGCCCAATGTATGGTAGTAACTGCATCTTAAATCACACATACAGATCTCAGTTCTTATGGACAGCCTCAATGAAACAACCCACCATGTACTCCTACATGGCCTCTCATCGATACCTTTACCAAAACATGTTCAACACATCCCTCACATTACCGACATAATCATATCACTCTAGCCCATCACCCAGATGAACCAGACCTGACACAACTCTAAGCATAGCAGGCATAGCAAGGTAGGAATAACATACATGGCTCAATCAACTCCTACACATGCTAGTGGGTTTCATCTAGTTACTGTGGCAATGACAGGTCATGCAGAGGATAAGGGTTCAACTACCGTAGCACACAGTAGTTTGAATCGCGTTGTGTTAATGCAGTAAACAAGAGCAAAAGCGAGAACATGGGTTTGTATCGGAATGATCAATGGGTTGCTTGCTTGTTGTAGAGGTAGTAGGGTACTGCCCTTCAGACGGATACTTGGGGTTATTCTCGGAGGCAGAACCTACCACGAAAACCACACCAAACATGATCAACACATGGCAATATGCAACAATATGATGCATGCTATGACATGGCAAGATGAAAGTGTCTTGGCCTAATGCAAGCTAAAACAGAAGGGGATGAACTCATTTGAATCAAAGATTCAAATATTAGCTCATTAAACATGGCCTTATTAGTGAATTACCTTATTCTGCTTAAACAGCAAGGTTAACTTCTTTTGTCATGCATGAAACCATTACAGATGGATAGATTGAATTTTTTTGATCATTTTTCATATATAAATCTTTGCATTTGGAGCTATGGTTGATTTTCTATGATTTTTAGAAGTTTTGGATATTTTCTGGAATTTCCTATATAAGAATAATTCCAATTATTGAATTAATGCGTCAGCATGACATAGGTGTGACGTGAGCGGTCAACTGGGTCGGCCAGGTCAAACCTGACTGGTGGGCCCTCTCTGTCAGTGTCACAACTAGTTAACGGAATTAGATTAACACTAATTAGCTGTCAGTGGGGCCTGGGCCCACATGTCAGTGTCTAAACTAATTAGAATTAGTTAAAACTAATCTTAAACTGATTAGCAGACCAGCCCCACCTGTCATAGACTCAGGGGGGGTCTACGTGGGCCCGCACAGGGGTCAAACTGAGTCAAAATCGCCGGCGGCTTGACGCCGGCGACGTCAAACGCAGCGGAGGGGCTCAGGTTTGCGTTTCCGGCGACCAAAACGACGGCGGAGAGCAGCTATGTGACACGGGGAGTGAGCCGCATCGTTTGGTGGAGGAAGTGGGGCTCGGGGAGGCCGGGAACGATGCCGGCGACGACCTTGGTGGTCACCGGAGTTCGGGTGAGGATGAAACCGAGGCTACGGGGCACGGCAAGGCGAGGGGAGTGGTGCGTTAGGCTCCTGGGAACGCGTGGAAGACGAAGGCGTGCTCGAATTCGAGCTTACGCGCCTGTGGCCACGGCGGCGACATGGCCGGCGGAGCCGAGCTCTCGGCCTCGATGGCAGAGGGGGTTAGAGGACACGGATGAGCGCGGGGAGAGGGGAAACGATGGCAGAGCTCACAGCGGTTGTAGGGAGGCGAACGGCGAGCTCGGGGAAGGGCTGGAGCGAGCGGGGCGGCGAGGGGGATCTCTGGTGGCTGGTGTTGAGAACGATCTTGGTGCAGCGTCTCTGGGGCGAGCGAGCGCACGGGGCTCGGCCTACTTGATGCAGTCGACGACGGCGGAGCTTCCTGGCATGTCGGGGCAGCAAATGGACGGCGGTGGCTGCGGTGAAGCTTGTCAGCGGCGACGGCTACGCTCGGTAGGAAGAGGGGGAGAGAGCCAGAGAGGGAGAGAGGCCACGGGGAGAGTGGGAAGAAAGAGGGGGAGACGTGGGGGTCGTCGTGGCACTCGTAGACGCCTCCAGGGCGTCGGCAGAAGCAGGAGGTGGCCGGCGTGTGGCCGCGGGCGCCGGCCACGCGCTCCTCGTCCTCCTGGCGAGAGGAGGCGGACGACATCTTTAAAAATCCTGAAAATAATTAGGGGCTCTGCTTAGATTATTCCCAACAGCCCACACTTATTTCCAGAATTATTTGAGCATTTAAATTATTTTATAGCATTTAAATGCCCAAATTCAAATACTTATGATTTAATTCAGAGAATCCAGAATGTCCTAGAAAAGAGTGCACCATTTTTGCCAGGGGTTTTAGCCCAATCTAGAAATGATGAACATTTTGTGAAGGCATTTTGGGTTCATTGAAAATAATTTTAGTAAACCCTAGTTGTTTCCAGGGGTGTGCTCGGGTTTCTGTCTTCCCCATTTCAAATTTAAGGGAATTTAAACATGATGCACACTCTAATGCTTGAACTAGCTAGGGTGTGACAACTCACCCCCACTCAAAAGAATCTCGTCCCGAGATTTAGGATCCTCCGGAAAGAAGGTGGGGTACTCGAGTCGAAGACGATCCTCCCTTTCCCAAGTGTCTTCTTTCTCGGAATGGTGTGACAATTGAACCTTGAGAAACTTGATATTATGACGTCGAGTGGTACGCTCGGCTTGATCAAGGATACAAACGGGATATTCCCAATATGAGAGGTTATCTTGTAGATCGAGCGTTTCGTGGTCCACTCCACGGATAGGATCCGCGAAGCAACGCCTGAGTTGAGAAACGTGGAAGACATCGTGAACTCTGGAAAGATGCGAAGGTAGTTCCAATTGGTAGTCAACTTCTCCTCGTTTGGCAAGAATGCGAAAAGGTCCAATGTAACAAGGAGCCAATTTGGCTTTGATACCGAAATGATGGGTTCCCTTTAACGGAGTAACCCGAAGGTAAGCCTTCTCGCCGACTTCATAATGACTCTTTTGATGAGATTGGGCTGTTTTCAATTTCTCACGAATAACGTGAACCTGTTCTTCAGCTTCCTGAATCATACCCGGGCCAAAGAGTTGTCTTTCCCTGGTTTCTGACCTGTTAAGAGGCGTTCGACATTTTCGTCCATAGAGAACTTCGAAAGGAGCCTTGCCCAAGCTCGCTTGATAACTATTGTTGTAAGCAAACTCTGCAAATGGAAGGCATTTCTCCCAACCCATTCCGAACGAGATGATAGAGGCTCAAAGCATGTCTTCCAGAATTTGATTGACCCATTCTACTTGACCACTTGATTAAGGATGGAAGGCGGTGCTAAAAGAGAGACGAGTTCCCATAGCATTTTGGAAACTTTCCCAAAATCGAGAGGTGAAGAGACTCCCAAGGTCTGAGTTAATTTCCAATGGAACACCATGAAGAGACACTATTTGGGAGATGTATAAATCGGCTAGCTGGCTAGCGGTGATACTCTCACGAATAGGTAGAAAGTGGGATACTTTGGAAAGTCGGTCGATCACGATGAAGATGGCATTATTCCCTCTCTTGGTCCTAGGAAACCCAGTGATGAAATCCATACTGATTTTATCCCATTTCCACTCGGGAATAGCCAAAGGTTGAAGGGTGCCAGCAGGCCATTGATGCTCTGCTTTAACATGACGACAAACGTCGCAATTAGCAATGTATTGAGCGATTTCTCTCTTCATCCTAGTCCAACAAAACCTCTAGCGTAGGTCTTGATACATTTTAGTACTACCGGGATGAATGGTTAGAGGGGATTCATGAGCTTCCTTAAGGATCAACCGCCTCAGGTTTCGTGCCTTTGGAACCACTAGGCGATTTCCAAAGTATACGACACCTTGATCATCAATGGAGAAACAATTCGCGACTCCTTTCTTAATGTTTCTCTTAATACGGGAGATTCCCGGATCTACCTTCTGTGCCTTGATGATCTGATCCGTAAGGGTAGGTTTCGCCACCAGGGTGGATAGGAATCCTCGAGGAACAATGTGAAGATTAAGCTTACGAAATTTCTCATGCAGAAGTGGTTGACTTTGTTGTAACATCAGGTTGTTACAATAGGACTTACGGCTTAGCGCATCAGCCATGACATTGGCTTTGCCCGGAGTGTAAGTTATTCCTAAGTCGTAATCCGAGATCAACTCGACCCAACGTCTTTGCCTGAGATTCAAATCTGGTTCGGTGAAGATATATTTCAAACTTTGGTGATCGGTGAAGATCTCGCAACGATTACCGAGAAGGTAATGTCGCCAAGTTTTAAGTGCATGGACTACAGCTGCAAGCTCAAGATCATGTGTGGGATAATTTTCCTCATGTGGGTGTAATTGCCGTGAAGCATAGGCAATTACCTGACGATCTTGCATGAGTATGCAACCTAGTCCTTGTCACGAGGCGTCGCAATAGATAATAAAGTCCTTGGAGAAATCTGCTGGTACCAGTACGGGAGCAGATGTGAGGCGTCTTTTCAGTTCCTGAAAGCTGAACTCGCACTGTGGAGTCCACTCGAACTTTTTATCTTTCTTGAGGAGTTTAGTTAGAGGTTTAGCAACCTTGGAGAAATTCTCGACAAAGCGGCGGCAATAGCTCGCTAAGCCAAGGAAGCTCTGAACTTGCTTGACCGTCCCAGGTGGAGTCCAATCAAGGACGGCTTGAACTCACTCGGGATTGACAGCAATACCCTTACCAGAGATTACATGGCCTAGATAGGTCACTTCTGGCAACCAAAATTCACACTTGGAGAATTTGGCATAAAGGCGATGCTCTCGAAGTTTCGTCAATACCAGCCTTAGATGTTTGGCATGTTCCTCTTCATTCTTGGAGTAGATGAGTATATCATCGAGGTATACTACGACGAATTTATCCAAATACTCCATGAAGACCGAGTTCATTAACCAAGAGAAGGTAGCTGGGGCATTGGTTAAACCGAAGGACATAACGGTGTACTCGTATTGGCCATAACGAGTAACAAAAGCCGTTTTGGGAATGTCCCCGTTTCTGATTTTGATTTGATGGTAGCCTAACCTCAAATCCATCTTGGAAAAGATTGAGGATCCAGCGAGCTGATCATACAGATCGTTGATCCCGGGGAGCAGATACTTGTTCTTGATGGTGACCAAGTTGACAGGTTAGTAATCTATAACCATTCGATCTGTTCCATCCTTCTTCTTGACGAAGAGGACGGGGCAAGCCCAAGGAGAGGAACTAGGACGGATGAAACCCTTTTTCAAGGACTCATCGAGTTGGTTCTTAAGCTCGGCTAGTTATAAGGGTGCCATCTTGTAGGGTCTTCTAGAAATTGGAATAGTTCCTGGAACAAGGTCTATCACAAACTCGACATCCCTGTCAGGTGGAACACCTGGCAGTTCTACTGGAAAGACATCCAGAAAATCTCGGACTACCAGAACATCCACAAGGTCTGGAAGGGGGTTGGCTTTTAGGGAGTAAAGCTAGCGCTTGGCCACTCGAGTTAAGACATTGACTGTCTTGCCCGATGGGTGAGTAAGTTGAACGGTTCTAGTGGCACAATCAATCTTAGCATAATGAGATGACATCCAGTCCATACCCAAGATGATGTTTATGTCCGAGGACTTGAGAGCTATTAAGGATGCAAGGAAGACAAGTCTATCGACAAGAATTTCGTTCCCATGGCTTAATCTAGAAGTTTGCCATCTAGAGCCAGGGGTTTGAATTTCCATGGTAGAGGGCATGTCACAGAATGTCGTGTTATGCAATCGAGCATAGTTCTCGGATATGAATGAATGAGATGCTCCAGTATCGAAAAGAACAGATGCCGGATGGCAGTTAACAAGGAGCGTACCAAGGACGACATTAGGATCCTCATGAGCCTCCTCGGCTGAAACATAGTTGACATGGCCACGGGCAGTGGTGACCGGCTTGGCATAGAATGTCTTTCCCGCGGGCTTACCATGGCCAACGGACTTTCCAGTTTGATTGGGGTTGTTGTTCTGGGGACACTCTCGGTTATAGTGACCCGGCTCTCCACACTTGAAGCATGTCACCACATTGGGGCGTGGAGCAGCATTAGCAGCAGGGCACCATAGGGCTTGGGCGGTGCAAACTGCTAGTTGGGACGAGGTGCCTCAAAGGATGGCCTCGGAATAAACCTGGGTGGCAGTGCCATGCTTGGGATCCACACCCAGCGCTTCTGAGCTCCAGAGCCGGATGAATAGCCAAAGTCACGTGAGTGCTTGCGTGAAGCGTCATAATCAGTCTGGCCTGTTTCAGCACTGATGACTTTATTGACCAACTTCTGAAAGGAGGTGCACTCGTGCAGACGAAGATCGCGGTGAAGCTCAGGGCTAAGTCCCTTGCGGAACCTTGCCTGCTTCTTAGCGTCAGTAGATACCTCTTCAGGGGCATAACGTGCTAGATTCCCAAATTCACGACTATATGCATCCACAGTCAGTCTTCCTTGGGTGAAATTGCAGAACTCCTCCCTCTTGCGATCCATGAGACCTTCTGGAATGTGATGCTCACGGAAAGCCTCACTGAATTCAGCCCAAGTAGTAATTTGGCCGACCGGGCGCATAGCTTCGAAGTTTTCCCACCAGAGGCTAGCAGGGCCTTCGAGATGATAGGCAGCATAAGTAACCTTGTCGGGTTCGGCTACATTGGCAGAACGTAGCTTGTGGGTGATGCTGCGAAGCCAGTCATCCGCGTCGAGGGGTTTGACGGAATGGTTAAACTTTGGTGGGTACAGCTTGATAAAGTCATTGATTGACACCAAGTCATTTCGCGGGTGGTGTGCAGTGTTCTGCTCAATCCGCTCTAGCAGGCGGTTAGTCTCACACTTGTTTCTTTCCGCCTCCAACATTACTTTGGCCAGAGAAGGCGGGTGAGGCAGATTTTCACCCCTAGCTGCACTGGCTTCCCCCTGCTCCAGGGCAGCAGGGTTGCTGCGGGTCTTGACCATCCTAGGAGAAAACAAGACAACGGTTTAGATAAGGATGGCTCAAACTTAGCAAGGAAGTGCAGAATGTAATGGATAACACGGAATGCAGAGATGTCCATCCGTAAGTCATGGTAATATAAAACTGCCATATATATACCAACGGTCATACACATCATACATAGTTCAGTACAAGCCCAGGCTACAGTACAACTATGATGAAAGACGTTACATCTCATCGGAGGCATTCCAAGCTCCTATACATTATTTGTCTACACCTCCGGAATTGATTACACAAAGTCATATTCCACAAGTCACGCAGGACAGTGGAGATACAACTATTACAATACTAGTGATACTACTACTAACTCAGACAGCTCCGTAGTAGTCCTCATAGAAGTCACCTCCATAGCCTGGAAGTTCAACGTGATCATCCGGGAACAGACGGTCCTGAGGAGCTTGTGGACCATAGGGGCTAGGATGAGGTCTTGGACCAACAAACAGTGGCCTGCGGGGACCACGGGGTGGGGTGATGCCTCCCACATCACGCCAATCCACCATGTCTGGCAGAGCAGATATCACAGGATACAGATCCCTTGTATCCATACATCCAGCTTGCACCATAGGTGCAAACCGAGTCAATGTGGCCCAATGATCAGCACGGGTATTGAAAAGCTCCAGCCTTAAGGCCCGATTCTCTCGGTCCTTATCTTCGAGCATCTCGGCAGTGGTACGAGTTAATGAGTCCTCCTGAGTGGAGTCAGCATAGATAGCCTGAAGATACCCTTGCGCTCCCGGAAGTGAAGCTGGCATGTAACGGAAGTCGGTGTTCCGAAGCAGGCCAGTCCGGACTCGCATGATGGTCATCATGGAATAGGCAGCATCCTGCACAGCCATCTCAACAGTAACCCCGAGTCCATAGGAACAGTGAAGGGGCTCGGTAGATCCAGGATAAGAAGGAAATATCCTGACGGTGCAGAAATATTGGCTTTGATTAAAGTCTCGGAATTGCTCTTCGACGGTGTATTCGGGATACCAATGGTAACCCGTCTCGATCATTACCCGGACTAACATAGCATTATGACCGGGCACGTCGAGGCACCGGGTCAGGCGAACCACTTGGTTTTGAGCACGGTTGGCCATCTGAAAGCACAACCACAATGCAAAGACATTAGAATTTCTAGGGAAAATTGGACGGCATAACAGCTGTAAATGCTCAAAAAAGATTTGAGACATCCACAACAGTCTGCAATACCACTCAACCACATCATATCAAGGTTCTGATTCAATTAGCAACATACTAAAAGTAGTAGAAACCGAACTGGGGCTTGTAACAACAATCCTATAAGCTACTACGGATTAGTAACACGTGAACCTGATAGAAGAAGAGAGCCTAGTCCTTAACCCATGTTGAATGAGAAGAGAATGACTCAGATCAAAGGACATAAGGTAAAGGAGTAAAAGAGCCTTACGTTCCCTTCCACAATCAATTCCCCTACATTTAACTAACACTACTGGAATCAGCTACTTTGCCATCTGCCAGCTCTTTGCCGTCAGCTAGCGGACGGCAAAGAAGCTCTTTTCCATCAGCTACCCAAAAGCAGACAGCAAAGCACTGGCTGATGGCAAAGAAAGCCTTTGCCATCAGCCAGCTCTTTGTCGTCCGCTGGCTGACGGCAAAGAATCTTTGCCGTCCGCTAGCAGACGGCAAAGAGGGACGGGGGCCCACTGAGGAGCTGGTTAAAAAATACTTAACGTCCCCCCGCTTTGCCGTCCGCCGCAGATGGCAAATATGAAGAAAAGCGGACGGCAAAGGAGGGCAGACGACAGAGGCTACCCTAACTAACCTAACTAACGGCCGAGCCCCTCCCCCGCCCGTTACTCATCTCTCTCCCTCAACCTCCTCCGCCCCGCCCCCGCCA
>NC_057812.1:185413032-185444378 GCF_018294505.1 Triticum aestivum
ACCCCGACATGACACCCTAACCCCGAAACAGCACCCCAACACCGACATGACACCCCGACCCCCTAAACCTCCCGAAAAGGTGCTCTTTGGCCTTCCAGAGGCCGACGGGGTTATATATTTGTGAATTATTAGTTAGGTCATATATTTTTCGATTTTGTTATGAAAAACAACATATACAATTGTGTTGATCGGGTAGATTTAAATGTGGAGTTGTTTCATCACTGCGAGGTTTGGTGTTCGATGACCGCGCCATGCGTTTGACGAGTTCTGCCCCTTCGTTCGTGGGTGAGCACAAATGACATGTCCTTCTCCCCCATTAATTATTTGCACAAATGACATGAAACTTGATAGCTAACTATATATGTGTCTTGAATCATCAGTATGCATAACCAATATGTGTCTCCCGTTCGAAAGCGTCATAGTTATAAATATGCATGCATTTGCATATTTATAACCTTGATTCTTTCAAATTGTCCAACGTATCCATGGACAGCCCGAGTATGTGTAGATTGGGTTCGTTTTCCCATATGCTTTGCTCCAGATCCGACGCATAAATTTCGTTAGTGCCTCCCCTGTTGTTCTCCGGGTACACATCCTCTCTGTTTATTGCAGAGACGTGTATCAGGAGAACAGCGAGGAGGTGCTGCCGAAATTTTGCGTCGGATTCGGAGCATAGCATATGGGAAAATGAACCCAATCTATACATACTCGGGTGGGATTAGGACCTATCATTACCTATTAGAGTGTAGGTTGCATGGACGTAATAAAATTGACAAAGTAGATCAACTGATGAATATATACATGGTGAATTACATATATAATTGTTGTGTGTCCAGTAGCTCTGAAAGTCAAGATGAGTGACCGTGCTTGGATGTATACCGGTCACACTGGTAAGAACAAATGGAGCGCCGAATGGTTCACAAAAACTAAGGGGTTTGTGCAAGCCACATTTGCAAATGGCCAAAAGAAAACCTGGTGCCCCTGTTTCCAGTGCGGCAATTGGGAAAAGAAGACAGAGGCTGAAATGGACAAACACCTGCAGAAGAGTGGTTTTACGCCCGATTATACAGTGTGGACATTTCATGGTGAGTCTGCCCAACATGACCGAGCTGAGGTGGATCGTCGTTGCACCGACGAGCATGGTACCGGGATGGAAAACATGGTGCAAGGCTATGATGATGCTCGGGATTCGGACGAGGAGATGGAGGAATCTGCAAAGGCCTTCAATGAAATGTTGGAGTCTTCGAAACGTCCGCTCCACGAGCACACTGAGCTTTGTCAGTTGGATGCCATCTCACAAGTAATGGCTCTGAAGGCTCAGTTCAACTTGGGCAGAGAATGCTATGACTCAATTATGACAGTATTTGGACGCTTTCTACCCAAAGGCCATGTAATGCCTGCAAACCTGTACCAGTCGGACAAAATCCTCCATGCACTAAAAATGCCCTATGAGAATATACATGCCTGTGAGAAAGGATGTGCCTTATTTGGGCTTGACTATGTGGACTTGAACTATTGTCCCATTTGCAAGTCTTCCAGGTATATTATGGTAGACAATGGTATGGGTGAGAAGACATAGACCAAAATCCCCGTTAGTGTTCTTCGGTATATGCCAATCGTACCAAGACTTCAACGTCTTTTCATGGTCGAAGAGACGGCTAGACAGATGACATGGCACAAAATAGGCAAAAGAACCGAACTAGATGCAGATGGGAATCTGATGATGGTACACACATCGGATGGTGTTGCGTGGAAAAAGTTTGATGAATTACATGCTGACAAAGCGGCAGATCCGAGGCATCCTCGAGTCGGCATCAGCACGGATTGTTCAGTGTGTTTGGTATGACGGCAGCCCAATACAGTTGTTGGCCCGTATTTGTCTTTCCACTCAATCTCCCCCCCGGACAGATTATGCAAAGAAAGAACATTTTCGTGACGTTGATAATTCCAGGGCCCAACTATCCCGGCAAAAATATGAATGTGTACATGCCGCCGCTTAAGGACGAATTGCAAGAAGCCTGGGATAATGGGTTCAAGACATACGACGCCTTTAGCAAACGGAACTTCATAATGCGTGTCTGGTACATGTACTCGACGCATGACTTGCCGGCGTATGCGCTATTCGTTGGCTGGTGTGTGCATGGAAGGTTCCCGTGCCCCACATGCAAGGGAGCTCTTGAGTTCCGTTGGCTTCAGGCCGGTCGCAAGTTTTCTTGCTTCGACATGCATAGACAGTTCCTGGATCCTCGCCATAAGTTCACGAAAGACAAGAAGAACTTCATCAGGGGTAGAGTTGTCAAAATCTCTGCACCACCTGCATTGACAGGCCAACAGACCCTGGACAAGTTAAACGCTCTCGAGCCAGATCCACAACGTCCAGGGTACTTCAAGGGGTATAATACTAAGCACGCGTGGACTCACAACGTCCAGGGTACTTCAACGAGCCAGATCTACCTTACTTCAAAGACCTCCTTTGCCCACACAACATCGACGTGATGCACACTGAGAAGAATATCGCCGAGGCACTTTTTGGTACATTGTTCGGCATAGATGGGAAGTCAAAGGATAATACTAAGGCTAGAGTCGATCTGGAGGCGCTATGTGATAGGCCATTACAAAACATGAAAGAACCGAAAGGAAAGCAGAACTGGACGAAGCCAAAGGCATGGTTCAATCTTGGAAGGCCAGCTATGAGGGAAATTCTCTTGTGGGTGCAACAGCAGTTGATGTTCCCCGATGGGTATGCAGCGAATCTAAAGAGGGGAGCGAATCTTGATAAACTGAAGATATTTGGTCTCAAGAGTCATGATTGGCACATATGGATTGAGCGGGTAATGCCGGTGATGTTGTGTGGCTTCATCCCTGAGGATGAATGGCTAGTACTGGCAGAACTCAGCTATTTCCTCCGTGTTCTTTGTGCGAAAGAACTATCGCCTGGCGTGCTAGAAGAAATGGAAGAGTTGGCGCCGGAGTTGATCTGCAAGTTAGAGAAGATCTTTCCACCGGGCTTCTTTAATCCAATGCAGCATTTGATTTTGCATCTCCCGACCGAGGCAAGATTGGGAGGGCCCGTGCAAAATCGTTGGTGCTACCCAACTGAGAGGATGCAGAAGACGCTTCGAGAAAAATGTAAAAATAAACGTAGAATTGAAGCATCGGTGGCTGAGGCATTCATCATAGAGGAGGCAGCAAACTTCGTAACAGCGCACTATGAAGCCAAAAATCGTCATTTGCATAATTCGAAGCCTCGGTACAATGCTGACGAGCCTAAAAAGGGTGGATCCAACCTCAGCCTATTCAAAGGGAATCTCGCACCAGCTAGTGTTTCACATCCAGTATCTTTGGATAACGAAGAATGGCGGACCATTTCGTTGTATATCTTCAACAACCTGATAGAAGTGCGGCCGTACATCGAGTAAGTTCTTGGTATATTGTTTCGCAACTTCTATTTCCTTTGAACTACTCTTATTCCTGGATATGTCATACAGTCGATACGTCGCCATATTCTCGTATGGAGCGGAGATCCAAAAGGATTCCGTCGAAGAGTATGAGCTTCTCGCAAAGCAAGGAGGTGGCTATCCCGGTTTCATCTCTTGGTTCAAACAAATGGTAATTTCTATTAGACAATTTCATTTCATTCGCTAATTTGTGCATAATGCAACAATCCTTTCATATTAAACTTGTAGGCTAATTCAGAGTCTATGGACGCCGAATTGAGACAAGTCGCTAATGGTTTTGACTATAAGGTCCGTTCATTTGACAAGTATGACATCAACGGGTATCGCTTTCGTACCTATGGCAAAGAGCTATCTATGGCCGACCAAAAGTCTACAAATTGTTGTGTATCTTCTGTCGGCGAAGGAGGTACCGAGTATTATGGGAGAGTTGAAGAAATTTATGAACTTCTGTTCTATGGTGAAAACCCACCGAATGTCGTAGTCTTCAAATGTTATTGGTTTCAGCCGAAGGAGACTAGAAGGACTCATGAACATATAGGGCTAGTTGAAATCAACCAAAGCACTCATTTAGATGTTCCTGATGTCTATATTATGGCTCAACAGGCGACCCAAGTATTCTATCTACCGTGGGCCTGCCAAACTAATCCAAATCTGAAAGGGTGGGATGTTGTTTATGAAGTGCCGCCACGTGCTAGACTTTCTCCCCCAAAGGAAGAGGATTATGAACCTCACATTAACCCAGACACATATGAAGGAGAATTCTTCCAAGAGACACGTCTTTCCAAAAAGCGTTTCAAGAACTGCTATACTTCACCCCAAAACATTGAAGTAGACAGCGATAATGAATCCGACATCACCCCAGAGGAGGAACAAGAAGAGCCGGAACAAGAAGAGCCGGAACAAGAAGAGGTTACTGCTGCGGATGACCTGTCAATGCTTGACCGATTACGTCAAGGTGGCCTTGCACATGTTGATGCCAATGAACCCTATGAGCCCATCATTGATTATAGTGATGATGATGATTATGCATTTATTGATGATACTGATTGAGATTATTAGTAGTGTCAGGTATTCAATTTTTTTGTGTTGTACTTGATGATGATACACTTAAGTGATATACATATTATTATTCATGTCGGTACTTTTTTTATGTTGTACTAATTTCGTTTATTCTTTGTCATGGCAGGTGTTGAAAGATGGTGGGCGCTGGTCGGGAGCGCGTCGAGGCCCCTTCTTCGTTGGCGCGTGGTGCGAGGTCTTCCATTCCACACGCACCTCTCCGCTGAGCATTGCTGGACAGTATGGCGACACCGCCGGGCCCTTCTTCGTCGACCGCGGTGCCCAACAGGGGACGAGGTAAGAAGAAGAGAGGAGGTGGAGCACGTGGTCGCGGGAGAGGAGGTAGGGTGACTCTTACGGCGCCTTCCTCGCCACCGCCCCAGCTGTTTCACCCAAGCACGTGACTGCTAGGGTGGACTCGTCTGAGGAGGAGGCTGCATGGACTCCGGTCCATGAGCCTCCGGTCCATGAGTCTTCGGCCCACAAGCCTCGGGTCGACGGGCCTTCGGCCCACGAGACTTGGGCCCACGAGACCCCGGAGGAGCACACGTCTGGATGGGGTACCTGGTCGGGTCAGCCTGAGCGTGGCGGGGAGCCGAGTGGCCATGCTGATGATGGCAGGGAGCCGACTGATGAGGAGGGGGAGGAGGGGGGAAACGTCTACCAGTGTGGTGCTACACGGCTCCCGTCCGTGCCGGTGACCCGCGAGCAGAGGTGGTTGATTTTCCTTTATGGGGAGAGGTATGTAAGTGCATTCAATATTTTTGTACCTTCTGCATTCACATTTCTTCAAATAACTAATGTGTTGGCCTTGTCATGCTGCAGGGGTTGGGACCACCATCATAGTGTCCGCCGGCCCAACTCCGTCCTTGGAGTTCTTTGCCGGCAAAACTTCCCGGGGTTTGTCACGTTGCCTGGTGAGGGTCGGCTTCCATAGCTTGGATTGAGCTAGGAGCACTACGTGGCTGCCCCGGCCCCGCCGGATGAGATTATCGACGGTGTCGTGTGCGACACGAGGGCAGACATGGTGATCAGAAAGTTCTGGGTAATTTCTCCTTTACACATTTAAAAATCTTCAACTAGCTAGTTATTAATTGTACTAATCAATATTATCTCATTTGATTGCAGACATTCTACAGGTGTGAGGAGGGATACGAGGAGGACGCGGCACATGTTATCGAGAACGTCTGCAAGCGCCTACTCCAAAACTTACGGCACGAGGCTCGGGTGCAGGCTGTTCGAGACTACTACGCCTTGCGTGGTATCAAGAAGACCAAGCCGGCGTGCCGCGATAAGTTCCTGAGTAAGGAGCAGTACATGAAGGTAATTCTTAAGGCCTTCTCTACTTAAGTTCCTTCATTTAGTAATTCTTAGCCGTAGCGCTCAAGTTTCTATTTGCTAACTTAGGCGCCTCCGAGATGGTGTGCGGATCGGATGGATTGTTGGGAGGTGTTGGTCGATGAGTGGTGCTCAAAACAATGGCTAGCCCTCCACAACGAGGCCAAGGACAAACGTGCCCAAATGGAAGGTGTGCCGCACCATCAAGGAAGCTCCAACTTATATCAGTTCGGGCGCAACTGGGTATGTGGTTTGCTTCATGATTCATGCAATTCATTCATCATGCTAGCTTGAGCCCTTTAATTACTAATTTTCATTGTTTCTCTCTTTCAGGCACGCTACAATAAGGCGGATAAGGTGCCAGAGGTGTACGACCTGTATGCCATGGCCCACACTGCCTCTTTCAAGAAAGTCAAGGCTTTCTCTCGGTCTGACCTCGATGATGCAAACAACTTCACCAACATCTCCTCCCACAACAAGCTCATGAGATATAGAGATGAGGGGAAGGCGAGGAAAGGGGAGGACTTTAACCCGAGCCAGGGTCCCATTGATCCAGAGCTGGTGATGATATCTGGTGGCGGGAGGTCCCATGGCTCCATAGCCATTGGAGATGGACTTAACCGTTATCCTAGCACTCTCCCGAAGATCAAGGCGCGCCAGTCGAGCTCCGCTCCTGAGATAAGACCTCGTGAACAGCCAGTGCAACTCGCCATCAAGGTTAGTGATACGTACTCAGTTATCTTTCTCCATTACATTGTGTGCACTTCCATCAATGATTACAAATGGTCATGTGAGTGGTGTTGCAGACTGCTATACAGAGTGAGAGAGATAGAACGGAGAAACTTCTGGCGGAGGTGGCGGAGAGGCAGCGGGAGTTGGAGGAGAGGATGACAAAGATGATGGAGGAGGAGATGGCACGGAATGACATGCAGGCAAGGGCCATGTACGAGCTCCTTGTGGTAAGTTTGTTCTGCAGATTAGCCAAAACATTCATGTAGTGTTTGTCTCATTACTAACTAGTATGACTGAGTCGTCAAAACCAAATGTGCAGTCTGTGTGCGAGAAGACAGGTCAGACCGCTCCGCCGATGCCAGTGATTGCTCCTGGGACCACGGTGAGTTTTATTTGAATGGACATTACTTGCTAGTCTTAACATTTGAGTGTCATCATGCTAACAAGACATTGGAAATGATCTTTGGTGCAGTGTAACTCCAGACAAGCATCGCACGATCCTTCTCCAGCTAGCGACACGAGCCACCCCGCTCCTACACCTCCTGGATCTTGGTAAGTTTATCTAGTGTTTTGCTTAACACATGCATAAAGACCTGGACTTAGCTTTATTTCCTCCAATGCTTACCATAATGACCTAGACTTAGCTTCTTCTCCTCCAAAATGACTTAATAAGCTTACTGACCTCCAAAACCATCCATTTTACCTAAGTTAGCTCTAAAACGATCTGTACTTAGCTTACTTATGTCAAAAATTGCATAATTAGCTTAGTTAGCTCATAGACGATCCATTTTACCTAAGTTAGCTCTAAAATGACCCATTTTACCTAGGTTAGCTTATAAATGATCCAGTTCATCCAAGTTAGCTCAAAAATGACCCATTTTACCTAGATTAGCTCCTAAATGATCCATTTTACCTACGTTAGCTTTAAAATGACCCATTTCACCTAGGTTAACTCCAAAATGACCCATCTTACCTAGGTTATCTCATAAACGATCCATTTCAACTAATTTAGCTCATAAACGATCCATTTCACCAAGTTAGCTAAAAAACGATCCATTTCACCTAAATTAGCTCTTAAATGATCCATTTCACCTAAGTTAGCTCAAAAAGATCCATTTCAACTAAATTAGCTCATAAATGATCCATTTCACCTAAGTTAGCTCAAAAACGATCCATTTCAACTAAGTTAGCTCATAAATGATCCATTTCACCTAAGTTAGCTAAAAACGATCCATTTCACCTTAGTTACCTCAAAAACAATCCATTTGACCTTAGTTAGCTCATAAATGACCCATTTCAACTAAGTTAGCTCATAAATGATCCATTTCACCTTAGCTAGCTCATAAACGACCCATTTCAACTTAGTTAGCTCATATATGATCCATTTCACATAAGTTAGCTCATAAATGACATACTCTTCTTGTTCTAGTCTTCTTCTTGTTCTACTCTTCTTGTTCTAGTCTTGTTCTTGTTCTACTCTTCTTCTTGTTCTACTCTTCTTGTTCTACTCTTCTTCTTGTTCTACTCTTCTTCTTGTTCTACTCTTCTTGTTCTAACTTTCTTATTTTTCATTTTGCAGATTTCATTCACTTGACGAAAGCTTGCATAGATGGAGTGCTCCTTATCCCTTTCTCTATTTCTTTTGTATCATTGAACTATGCATGTATCGTTGGATGAAACTATTGTAATATATATGGTTGGATGCCTCTATGTTGAACTTGTTATGTATGATGGAACTATGCATGTAATATATATGGTTGGATGATGAAGTTATGTGTTGGATATCTTATATGTTTGCTCTGTAATGGCCTTTTGAAATATATTTATATATGTCATATATATTTATGATGAAATTGTTGGATTTAATAAAAAACAGATAAAAGAGCCAATATGCAGGCTCTTTGCCGTCTGCCACCGACGACAATGGGCTCTTTGCCGTCTGCCGCGGACGGCAAAGAAGACACGTGGCATCCAGCTGTGCTTCCTGGGAGCTGACCCATTTGGTCAGTTTGCCTACAGTGGCAGACGGCAAAGACTTTGCCATCAGTGGCAGACGGCAAAGAACCTGCACTTTGCCATCAGTGGCAGACGGCAAAGAACCTGCCATGTAGTGACGTGTAGATGACATCATACGGCGGACGGCAAAGACACTAGAAATTTTGCCGTCAGCGGCGGATGGCAAAGGCCTGCCGTTAGCCACTTAACGGACTGACAGCACAATTATTGTCGTCCGCTCTCTTTGCCGTCCGCCACAGACGGCAAAGGGCATTTGCCGTCAGCCGCCAGGAAGCAGACGGCAAAGTAGCTGTTTATCGTAGCCTACATTGCCGGAGCCTTTTGCCGTCCGCGGTTGATGGCAAAGGCCTTTGCCGTCCGCCGTTCATGCCTTTGCCGTTCGCCGTGGCAGACGGCAAAATAGCTGATTCCTGTAGTGTAAAGCATTTCTAGACTCGACATCGACCAGTTTGGCTCAACGAACCTACAGGCAGTCCGTCTCTGATGCCAACGCTGTCAGGACCCCGATTCCAAGTCACATTGATCTAGCCGGTAACACCTCATATCACTTTGCGGCCTCACGCACGGTATCCAACGGGTGTCACCTTACCATGGCCCGGGACCGTTTGCGCCTTTTGGCTCACGTACCCAACGCGGCACATGGCTAGTCGTGAACCCAACGCGGCACATACCTATGGAGACAGGCATACATGAATCACATCAAGCATGTTGGTCATCAGCGAGTGATTCCGGGCTGTAGCACTTGTCTAACAGGACTCCGGGGAACCCGGGCTGTAGCAGGCTAGGCAGGACTCCGGATGTCACCGCGTGACATTTCCCCGAAGGGACAGACATAGGAACGACGTGAAACACATGTCGGCCAGTCAAGTCTCCTGAGTAGTAGTGTCGGGCTAGCAGGACTCCGGTGAACCGGGCTGTAGCGGACTACTATGGCTCGAGGAACACTAGACTACATTTCCCCATAAGAAAGGTTGCCAAGGATAAACAACTAGATTGTCGGATCCCACTCATACCAAGCATTTCAATCATACAAACAATATGCCCGATATGAGTACATATAATATGGCATCGCAACAAAACTCTACAACTCAAGTACTTTAGTTAAAGGCTCCAGAGAGCCATACATAACATGTTCATACAGATAGGGGTCACATGAACCGACACTCAAGTCATACAATCATACAAGCACAAGCGAAAGCAACTAGTCTGAGTACAGACACTAGAAAGAAAGAAGGCTTCTCGAAGCCTGATTATCTACATAGGGCCCACCATGGCCAGGATCACCACCTGGGTGGCTAGTCACTCCTCGACGTCAAGGTCTACGTAGAACCCATAGGAGGGGGCGGTGTTGTCGTCTAAAACGGTAATTAAGCAAACATGAGTACAAAGGTACTCAGCAAGTCTTACAACAGAACCTACTATACATACTCATTCTCAAGAAGGTGGTGGGGTTATTGCAGCAAGCCAGCTTTGACTCTTGGCTAAGCTATCCTGCGGAACTCCACTAGTAAAATAGTTTTCGCACACGAGTCCACTACTCACCAACACAATACTCCACCAGGGATCCTCCCTCGTCATCCCACGAGAGGGCCATCCTCGGTACTCACACTTATCTTGAGTCTTTTAGTAGTATCCATTAACTTGTCTATGAACTGTATAGGCAACCAAGTAGTCCTTTACCGCGGACGCGGATATTCGAATAGTTTTATACCCTGCAGGGGTGTACTTCTTCATACATGATTTCACCACTTATCGTCATTTACATGACATGTACTCGGTAACCTTCAAGCGGAAGCCCAGCGGTTGTGTCGGCCACGGCCTACCTAAACACTTAAGTCTCTAGTCCAGGTTTATCGCCTATCCAGGTTCCATCTGCAGGGAGTCCGGCCGAGGTTTCCACATACGGCCCCGAACGGTGTGAACAGGGTCCCGAGACGCCAAACGGGCGCCCGGCATACCCGGCCACGGTGTATCTACCGCAACATAGCCCACCCCTAGGGTTAGCGCTACGCACGGCCGCCAACACATAACCTACAAACACCAGAAACTATTTGCAACTCCTGGACAGAGTACTAGGGTGATTAAGAAGACGAGAGGGTCCATTGGTTCGGGCCCAATGTATGGTAGTAACTGCATCTTAAATCATACATACAGATCCCAGTTCTTATGGACGGCCTCAATGAAATAACCCACCATGTACTCCTACATGGCCTCTCATCGATACCTTTACCAAAACATGTTCAACACATCCCTCACATTACCGACATAATCATATCACTCTAGCCCATCACCCAGATGAACCAGACCTGACACAACTCTAACATAGCAGGCATAGCAAGGTAGGAATAACATACATGGCTCAATCAACTCATACACATGCTAGTGGGTTTCATCTAGTTACTGTGGCAATGACAGGTCATGCAGAGGATAAGGGTTCAACTACTGTAGCACACAGCAGTTTGAATCGCATTGTCTTAATGCAGTAAACAAGAGCGGAAGCGAGAACGTGGGTTTGTATCGGAATGATCAATGGGTTGCTTGCCTGTTGTAGAGGTAGTAGGGTACTGCCCTTCAGACGGATACTCGGGGTTATCCTTGGAGGCAGAACCTACCACGAAAACCACACCGAACATGATCAACACATGGCAATATGCAACAATATGATGCATGCTATGACATGGCAAGGTGAAAGTGTCCTGGCCTAATGCAAGCTAAAACAGAAGGGGATGAACTCATTTGAATCAAAGATTCAAATATTAGCTCATTAAACATGGCCTTATTAGTGCATTACCTTATTCTGCTTAAACAGCAAGGTTAACTTCTTTTGTCATGCATGAAACCATTACAGATGGATAGATTGAATTTTTCTGATCATTTGTCATATATAAATCTTTGCGTTTGGAGCTATGGTTGATTTTCTATGATTTTTAGAAGTTTTGGATATTTTTTGGAATTTCCTATATAAGAATAATTCCAGTAATTGAATTAATGCGTCAGCATGACATAGGTGTGACGTCAGCGGTCAACTGGGTCGGCCAGGTCAAACCTGACTGGTGGGCTCTCTCTGTCAGTGTCACAACTAGTTAACAGAATTAGATTAACACTAATTAGCTGTCAGTGGGGCCTGGGCCCACATGTCAATGTCTAAACTAATTAGAATTAGTTAAAACTAATCTTAAACTGATTAGCAGACCGGCCCCACCTATCATAGACTTAGGGGGTCTACCTGGGCCCGCACAGGGGTCAAACTGAGTCAAACTGAGTCAGACACAGCGGAGGTGCTCGGGTTTGCGTTTCCGGCGACCAAAACAACGGCGGAGAGTAGCTACGTGATGCAGGGAGCGAGCCGCATTGTTTGGTGGAGGAAGTGGGGCTCGGGGAGCCCGAGAACGACACTGGTGACGACCTTGGCGGTCGTCGGAGTTCGGGCAAGGATGAAACCGAGGCTACGGGGCACGGCGAGGCGCGGGGAGTGGTGCGTTAGGCTCCTGGGAACGCGTGTAAGACAAAGGCGTGCTCGGATTCGAGCTTACGCGCCTGTGGCCACGGCGGCGACATGGCCAGCGGAGCCGAGCTCTCGGCCTCGATGGCAGAGGGGGTTAGAGGACGCGGACGAGCGCGGGGAGAGGGGGAAACGATGGCGGAGCTCACAGCGGTTGCAGGGAAGCGAACGGCGAGCTCGGGGAAGGGCTGGAGCGAGCGGGGCAGCGAGGGGGATCTCCAGTGGCCGGAGTTGAGAACGAACTCAGTGCAGCATCTCCGGGGCGAGCGAGCGCACGGGGCTCGGCCTACTTGATGCAGTGGATGACGGCGGAGCTTCCTGGCATGTCGGGGCAGCAAATAGACGGCGGTGGCTGCGGTGAAGCTTGTCGGCGGCGACGGATGCGCTCGGCAGGAAGAGGGCGAGAGAGCCAGAGAGGGAGAGAGGCCACGGGGAGAGTGGGAAGAAAGAGGGGGAGATGTGGGGGTCGTCGTGGCACTCGTAGACGCCTCCAGGGCATCGGCGGAAGCAGGAGGTGGCCGGCGTGTGGCCGCCGGCGCCGGCCACGCGCTCCTCGTCCTCCTGGCGAGAGGAGGGGGACAAATGGCAAGCGCCAGTCGACTGGGCCGAGCCAAGTGGGCTGGTGGGCTGCGCCTGGTAAGTTTCTCTCTCTCTCCTTTTTCTTGTTTGTTTTTTTATCTATTTTTCTGCAACTGTTGGGCTTTATTAAAAAATACCTAGACATCTTTAAAAATCCTGAAAATAATTAGGGGCTCTGCTTAGATTATTCCCAATAGCCCACACTTATTTCCAGAATTATTTGAGCATTTAAATTATTTTATAGAATTTAAATGCCCAAATTCAAATACTTATGATTTAATTCAGACAATCCAGAATGTCCTAGAAAAGAGTGCACCATTTTTGCCAGGGGTTTTAGCCCAATCCAGAAATGATGAACATTTTGTGAAGGGCATTTTGGGTTCATTGAAAATAATTTTAGTAAACCCTAGTTGTTTCTAGGGGGTGCTGGGGTTTCTGTCTTCCCCATTTCAAATTTAAGGGAATTTAAACATGATGCACACTCTAATGCTTGAACTAGCTAGGGTGTGACAGAACCTTGAGGGTGGATCCTCTTACATTCACCTTGATGATAACGTCGAGTGGAATTCTCCGGGGGTGATTCCTCGGGTTTTCCCCTTGGTGTTAGACGCACAGTTACTATGGTTACTATGACCTTACACTGAGCCATGTTACTAAAGACGGGTCGACCCTGAGGGGTACCCGCGCGAGCTTAATAGCGAGTGATGTGGAGTGGGGTTGACCTGGAAGGTGCCCGCGAGATACTTACGAGGCGTGGCCGGGCATTCTTAGCCCTTGCAGCAAGTACTCGAGACGGGGCGACGGGGTCACATCGATCGTGAGTCTCTGCTCGTTACCGCGCGTTCCTAATCCACTACGATTTGGATATTTAATCCGAGGGGCCTCTGGCCTGATAGCACTAACAATCATGTGGGCATAGTATGGGCGTTCTGTGTTGTATACATCAGCCGAAGCTTAATAGACGTCAGCGACTGAGCGGCGCGCGTCGGGTTGGACTGGAAAGCACCTACCTTGTTGAAGGAGGTAGCCAGGTCTGCTCACCGGCCGCGTACGCAACATGCAGGAGTTCCCGGGGAGATGGCCCATGACCCCTGGGGGCATAGGTTTAGTCCGGCGTGCTGGCCTCTCTATTAAGCCTCGGTCGGGTTGCGGCGTATTGTTTGGCCGAGGCCAGGCATGACCCAGGAAAGTGTGTCCGGCCGGAGTTAATCGAGCGTGGTGGGTAAGTTGGTGCACCCCTGCGGGGAAGAAAACATCTATCGATAGCCTGTCCTACGGTAACGGACACTTGGAGTTGTATCCCGATCGATACAACTAGAACTGGATACTTGTGATGAGAACTGGATGCTGATGAGAATTGGATTGTGATGATAACTGTATAGTATGGCTCTGGGATTGCTTTCTCGAAGGGAGTCGAGAAAGGATCTCTGGCCGAGGTTGATAACACTATTACTACTTTACTTTATGCTACTCTACTCCCTCCTGTTGCTGCAAGATGGTGGTTTCCAGGAGATGCTAGTCTTCGATAGGCTAGGCTTTCCCCTTCCCATCTGGCATTCTGTAGTTTAGTCCACAAATACAACCCATTCCTTTGATACAGATGCATACTTAGTTTAGATCTGATGTAAGTCTTGCGAGTACTTTGGATGAGTACTCACGGTTGCTTTGCTACTTCTTTTTCCCCCATACCCGATTGTTGCGACCAGATGACGGATCCCAGGAGCCAGACGACGCCATTGATGACTACTACTACCCGGAGGATGCCTACTACTATGTGATGACCGCTGACGACTTGGAGTAGTTAGGAGGCTGCCAGGCACGAGGCCTTGCCTTTTCGATCGTTGCTGCTTTTGTGCTAGCCTCCTTAAGGCAATCTTGTTTAACTCATGTCTGTACTCAGATATTGTTGCTTCCACTGACTCTTGTGTTTTCGAGCTTATGTATTCGAGCCTTTGAGGCCCCTGTCTTGTAATATAAAGCTTGTATTATTTTAATTTGTGTCTAGAGTTGTGTTGTGATATCCTCCCGTGAGTCCGTGATCTTGATCGTACACATTTGCATGTATGATTAGTGTACGATTGAATCGAGGGTGCCACAAGTTGGTATCAGAGCCGACTGCCTGTAGGAATCCCCCTTTCCAACTCCTTGGCCCAAGTTGAGTCTAGAAACCGAAAACTATTTTACTAACTTGGTTGTGTGGCTTACGGGCCCACGTCGCCATTGGGTGGTATTAGGATCTTTTATTCCTCGTCTATACTCTGGGACTCTGATCTCTCTTCCTTTCGGGTTAAACGATTTTGCTAACTCTAACATTACGATCTCGTAACTACTTCCTCCCGGAGAGCCCCTTATTTCAAATGATCGCCTGCTGCATCAGAAGATTCCGAAGGTACTCTATGATATTCTCCTGAGACTTTGCACGTGTTGCCTTTGCAATTCCCTACCACCGAAATATCATTATGGATAACTACACACACTGACCAATCTTACATTCTATCCCATTGATCTTGTCATTACAAGATGCCCTGAACTGCTCTCCTTTGTTCCGAGAATCCTTTGAGCTTACTGCATTGCAGTTCCTTGTCAGCTGAATACCCCAACGGATAACTTCGTGCACCTACCGAGTATCCGCTCACCCTCAGTTGATTCATGTACTTCACAAAAGTCTTCGTAATACCATTCATTCTTGTGAAAATCCGCAACAGCCTATTGTTCTTGAATTTCTTGCTTGCTTGCATTATGGTTAATACCATAAGTCTAGTAATCTTGTCATCCTTTGTCTTTGTCATTTTGAGTCCGTTGATACAATATGTTGCGAATGCTCGCAATCCTCAATCAGATCCTAGAATTCAACCTTCCAGCACAGACGTCATTTTAACATGTGCTGGGTCTCGACCAATCAAATCACCATCGAGTGTACCCCTAAGGCTATTCTACCTATCCTTCCCTAATCATAGCATTGCTTCTGATCCCTTGTTTTGGAAATCATAATTCCTTTGAAATTGAGCTTTGAGTTAGTTAGTTGTTTCTATAATCTGGTCTCCTTTCATTGTTTTACCTCAGGTTGAATACTGATTCTCACATGAAATCCCTTGTGGACCACCAGACCCCCTTTTTCAGATTTTATCCGACAACGTCCTGCATATTCAATAAGCTTGTGGGCCTTTCCTCGGATACATAATGCTTTTCGAGAATAGTATCCTCTGCTTTCTCAAGCATACTCTACTGCCGAGCTTGTGTTATTTATTCTCGAAATTTTGGATATATGTTCCTAAGATGCCCCGATGGGTTGAACCTATGCCTTCCCTAATCTGTGTGAACCCGAAAGTTATGCGGGTTATACGCTACTGGCTTTTCGTCAGATAAAATTTCAATACTACAACTTCATCAAGAGTGAGAAGTAAAATGAAAGGTTATGCATTATAGAAGTGGGAGTTGACCCTGAACCTTTGTGTTCATGCCCATGGACACGGTGTGGAACTTATCATGAAAGCTTCTTGCAAGGATATTTAATCATTTGAATAATTCTTCAGGTATCGTAAATTGGATCCCTTGCAGTTATGGTCTCGACCATATTTTCTCCTTGATCTCATTCACTGGGTAAGTTAAAATTACTTATCCTCTGCAAATTTGTTCCCCTGTCCAACCTCTACTCCGATTTACCTTCTGGCATTACACCTAGTACTTGATACTGGGAAGCTTTATACCCCATCACATCATTCCTAGCCTGATCGGCTATATGTTTGTTATGTCAACTTTTTAACTGTGCTACCTGGTCCTTATGCCCGGAGCAACTTCCGAGGATGAGCTAACCTTATGTCAATCTTCCTCATCTTATCATTTCACCTCGAACAACAATCTTGACTTTGAGCTTGTGTCGAATCCGTGGTTCTCATAGCCCTTCACTTCTTCCTTCCTTTTCTTCTCGGTGACATCTTCATGAAATCTCTCGACAAATGTGTCATGATCATCATCAACATTTTGAGCTTTTCCAGGATATCAATCGAATTCATGGTGAGAAATACAATCCTCCCTCGATGATTTATGTTATCATCATAACATTCTTGCCTTCCCCAACACTAACTTGTTCATATAATTTCGGAAATACATCCTTTTGGCATGTCGATGGATTGTGGCTGAGCCCGTCGGCCACACCCTCATCTTTTCCCTGCTAAAATTGTATGACTTATTTTCTAAGTCCGACCTTGCTTGAAGACCATGTCAATGCTATCTCGAAGCTTGTCTGTGGTACTCCGATTTTCAACGAGCCCAATGCTAAATGTTTCCTGCTCAATTACCCAAACACCACTTTATGGGTAACGTCATGAAATTCCTCTCCCCTTACCTAAGTGGTTTTCTAGCTTCTATCCGGTATTGGATATCATACTCTGCTTGTTCTTGGGAAGGATATACCCCTGAAATAAGTGTTTAAGCACATTTTCCTTTCCATTGTTCTGTTTAATCTGGTAATCACATTTTCCTTTCCATTGTTTTGTTTAACCTTCTTGAGGTTTATATGATCTAAGAAGTAATACGTCACTGCTTTTATAAACACCTTGATGTACTACTGGGTCAGAATACGCCTGTTACTATTGATGGTGGCATTCCGATAGCCACCGATGGACGAGAACTTTGCCTATTGGTCCGCCTCGTTTAACGAGCAGGAAAATGTTTCTCTTCGTCCCTCGCCCTTGGTACCAACGTTGTTGCCTACATAACTGACAGGCTACCCTCTGACATGCCTTGCTATCATAATCGTGCAAGATGTCAGCACTCTTCCTACTTTTAACCCACATGGTGGGCCCATAACCCACAGTTCCACAGGATCAAAACCTGACTCCCCTGTACCCCCTGTTTCTAAGGTTATTCCTCCCGCTTGGCTTCGTATCATGTCACGAGCCACCTTCCGAGAGATGATCTATTCCCGATGCTCTGAACCCCTTTCTCACACTCTGTTCAGGTATCGATCGTTTGTCCATTCGCTTGAAACTTCCTATTGTACCTTCATATTTTTCTCTCGATGTTTTATTAAGTTTCAACTCGAGGGATACTTCTGCCACATTCCCTGAATTGTTCATCTGATAATTAACCCTATAAGGGTCAGTTCTCCCGAAGTTACTCTTTACTTCCCCACTTAAATCTCGGGACGAGATTTCTTATAGTGGACGAGATTTGTAACACCCCCAGTGTCATGCTACAGTAATCCCCTGTTGATGGTGCCATGTCATCACACTACTGTTGCTAATCTTCACTTGATCCAAATCACAATTCAAATTCAAATCCAATCTGAAGTAAAAAAATCCATATTTGTCTGACATGAAAACTAAAATGTTCATCATGTGGCAAATAATCATTTCTTAATATTGGTGGTGAACCAACTTTTTGCAAGGTGTTTAAATGGCCTAAACCAATTAAAGCAGTGGCTAAAACAATAGATTAAATGGCTTTTTTTAATTTATAAAAATTTCAAACTATTTCAAAAGCCTCACAACCTTGTTATGGCAGTGCTAACTATTGCAATGTAATTATGTGGCCAACTCCCACATTTTACAAAATCCTTTTGGCAGCCCAAATATTACCATGATTTTTCTGTAAAAAGAAAAGAGCAAAAGTAAAAGACAAAAAAAGAAAGAGGAAGCACCCCCCCACTGGGCTTCGGCCCAGCTGGCCTACCCAACTGGGCCAAGGCACACCCCCACTCCATAACCACCCACTCCTCCCGTACCCCGAACCCCACTCACACCCACTCTCCCCCCTCGAAATATCTCCCTCCCCGTCTATCCCGATAGGATCGGGAGGGGGGAACCGGCCGCCGCTCGCCGCCCGGTGCCGGCTCGCTGCGACACCGCCGCCTCCACCTCGCCGGATTGCTCCTCTCCGTCGCACCGTCTCTGTCCTCCTACTCGCCCCCCGTTGCCCCGGTCCCTACTCCTTTGTGAGCTCCCACTCCCTCCTCTCTGCCATGGCCACGCCCTCTCCCCCGCGCTCGGCTCCATCGCCCGACGTCGCTCGCGAACAGCCCGGCGCCGGCCGCATCCTACCGCCCCGCCGCTTGCCGCACGCGCACGCGCGTGCTTCGCGCCATCCCGCTCGCCGCCTCGCTCGTCCGCCATCCGACTGCGGTCACCGTGATCCCCAGCCGCGTCACACTGCACCTCGCCCCACTCCCACCGCTGCCTTCCCAACGCCCGCTCCTGGACGCGCGCGCTGTTGGCCGCGCCGTGACCATGTCCGGCCACGCTAGAGCCGCACCAGGGCTGCGCCTTCCCCCTCGGCCGCGGCTCCACCTCCCGCGCCCCACATGCCCGCCTGCGCCTGCGCGCCTCCTCCTTTCTCCCATGCCACGTCGCCCGCGCCCTGCTCCTCTGCTGCCCGCGCCATCGCCACTCCTAGCGCCGCAGCCACTCATCGCCCGCTCGCCCGTGGCCTGCTCCCCCACCGCCAGGCCTGCCTTCGCTGACGCCTGCAGGACCGCGTGCCCGCGCGCCGCTGCCAGCGCCGCTGAGGCCGCCCCGTGCTCGCGCGCCTGCCCATGGCCTCGCCGGGGCCGCGCCTGCCGCCGGAGCCCCTCGACCGCGTCGGGACCTCGCCGACATACACAAGCACGCACGCGCGTGATTAAACGGTGGTTGACCGCTGACTTAGGGGCCCACCTTGCCTAATTAGCCTTTAAAAAAAGAATATGCCCTAAACAGACATTGCCAATGGGCCCCTCATCTTATTAACCTAAATTAGATTAGTTTAAATGAATAGTTAATACTGGGTCCATGACACGTGGGAGCCATGCTCCCTATTTGAGTGGATAAGGCCGAACCAGTCAGCCTCTGCTGACTGGGCTGTTGACCCAGTCAATAGTGGCCCACCAGTCAGTCCCTGAGTGGCCTAGCTGGGTACACTTCTGTGTACATATAGCATTTTTTCTATTAAATTCAGATTAATAATATTTCCGAAAATGATTTAAAACTTTAAAGATTAATATAAAATAATCCGTAGCTCGGATGGAAAAACTTTGTACATGAAAGTTGCTCAGAACGACGAGACGAATCCGGATACGCAGCCCGTTCATCCCCCACGCATCCCTAGCATAGCGAACACGCAACTTTCCCCCTTCGGTTCGTTTGTCCGAAAACGCGAAACACCGGGGATAATTTCCCGGATGTTTGCCCCCTTCACCAGTACCACCTCGTACTGCATTAGGGCACACCTAGCATCACGCTTTGTCATCTCATGCATCGTCATGCATTTGTTTGCATTATATTTATTGTTTCTTCCCCCTCTTCTCTCACTAGACACCGAGACCAACGCCGCTGCTACCCAGTATACGACTACGGAGTTGACGACCCCTCTCTCTTGCCAGAGCAACCAGGCAAGCAAACCTCCCTTGAGCATTCTGATATCGCCCATTTCTTTCCCTCTCATTCTTACATTAGAACTGCTACTGCTTTCTGTATGATTCTACTCTGATGCATAGCCTGTTGTTGTTACCTGCTTTCATACCTTACCTGCTTATCCTAAACTGCTTAGTATAGGTTGGTTAGAGATCCATAAGTGACCCCCACCTTGTCCCAGTTGCCCCGCTTTATGTTCGATGACGTGATCAACGTGTTCGACGTCCAGGCCCCGACACTGCACATCACCCCCCTAGTTGTATGACTCTGCAGAGTTACCATCTAGTGCCGAGGGTGGAACCTCTTACATCACTCCTGATGAGATCTCTGTAGTGTAGCTATACGGTAGAGGTCATCGAGGGTGATTTCCTCCTTAACCACTTTCGTTACGCCTCTGTTGTGCAACCCCTCAAGTGTGAACCTCGAGGGTGGATCCTCTTACATTCACCTTCATGATAACATCGAGTGGAATTCTCCGGGGGTGATTCCTCGGGGTTTCCCCTTGGTGTTAGACGCACAGTTACTATGGTTACTATGACCTTACACTGAGCCATGTTACTAAAGACGGGTCGACCCTGAGGGGTACCCGCGCGAGCTTAATAGCGAGTGATGTGGAGTCGGGTTATCCTGGAAGGTGCCCGCGAGATACTTACGAGGCGTGGCCGGGCATTCTTAGCCCTTGCCGCAAGTACTCGAGACGAGGCGACGGGGTCACATCGATCGTGAGTCTTTGATCGTTATCGCGCATTCCTAATCCACTAAGATTTGGATATTTGATACGAGGGGCCTCTGGCCTGATAGCACTAACCATCACGTGGGCACAGTATGGGTGTTCTGTGTCGTATACATCAGCCGAAGCTTAATAGATGTCAGCGACTGAGCGGCGCGCTCCGGGTTGGACTAGAAAGCACCTACCTTGTTGAAGGAGGTAGCTAGGTCTGCTCACCGACCGCGTACGCAACATGCAGGAGTTCCCGGGGAGATGGACCATGACCCCTGGGGGCATAGGTTTAGTTCGGCGTGCTGGCCTCTCTATTAAGCCTAGGTCAGGTTGCGGCGTATTGTTTGGCCGAGGCCGGGCATGACCCAGGAAAGTGTGTCCGGCCGGAGTTAATCGAGCGTGGTGGGTAAGTTGGTGCACCCCTGCAGGGAAGAAAACATCTATCGATAGCCTGTCCTATGGTAACGGACACTTGGAGTTGTATCACGATCAATACAACTAGAACTGGATACTTGTGATGAGAACTGGATGCTAATGAGAATTGGATTGTGATGATAATTGGATAGTATGGTTGTGGGATTGCTTTCTCGCAGGGAGTCGAGAAAGGATCTCTGGCCGAGGTTGATAACACTACTACTACTTTACTTTATGCTACTCTACTCCCTCCTATTGCTGCAAGATGGTGGTTTCTAGAAGATGCTAGTCTTTGATAGGCTAGGCTTTCCCCTTCCCTTCTGGCATTCTGAAGTGTAGTCCACAGATACAACCCATTCCTTTGATACAGATGCATACTTAGTTTAGATCTGATGTAAGTCTTGCGAGTACTTTGGATGAGTACTCATGGTTGCTTTGCTACTTCTTTTTCCCCATACTCGATTGTTGCGACCAGATGACTGATCCCAGGAGCCAGACGACGCCACTGATGACTACTACTACCTGGAGGATGCCTACTACTATGTGACGACCGCCAACGACTTGGAGTAGTTAGGAGGCTCCCAGGCAGGAGGCCTTGCCTTTTCGATCGTTGCTGCTTTTGTGCTAGTCTTCTTAAGGCAATCTTGTTTAACTCATGTCTGTACTCAGATATTGTTGCTTCTACTGACTCTTGTGTTTTCAAGCTTATGTATTCGAGCCTTCGAGGCCCCTGGCTTGTAATATAAATCTTGTATTATTTTAATCTGTGTCTAGAGTTGTGTTGTGATATCCTCTTGTGAGTCCTTGATCTTGATCATACACATTTGCATGTATGACTAGTGTACGATTGAATCGAGGGCGCCACAGCTTCACCTGCAACTAGCAACGCTATAAGAGGGGCTGAGCAAAGCGGTAACATAGCAAAACAACGGTTTGCTAGGAAAGGTGGGTTAGAGGCTTGACATGGCAATATGGGAGGCATGATATATAGCAAGTGGTAGTTATCGCGCCATAGCAATAGAGCGAACAACTAGCAAGCAAATATAGAAGTAATTTCATGGGTATGGTCATCTTGCCTGAGATCCCGCAAGGAAGCAGAACGAGTCCATGAAGAAGACAAACGGGCGTAGTCGAACGGATCCTCACAAACGCGACGTTCTCGGAACTAACCCGAAGAAGCAAGACCGGAAAGAAGCAAACAACATAGTAAACAACCACCACATAAACATGGCATGATGCACAACCAAGTATGATGCATGTCCGGTTTAATGAGGGCATGGCATGGCAAAGTGCACAAACAAAACTACAAGTTTAGTGGAGCCCAATATGCAACGAGTTGCATATTGACGAAACACCACATCAATTATTTAGTTCACTCCCGGTTAGGTACTCAACAATATTAAATGTTGTTAAGCATGGCAAGGGGTGAAACATAAGTATAACTACCTATTTAGGCAAGTTTAAATGAGGCCGGAAATATCAAACAACAATTCCGAAAATCCTCATGTGCTTTAACAATTTAATGCAACAACAACATTAACCATTTTAGATGTTATTATCATGATGCGGATGACATGTTCAAGTTTATGCAATTTTTATGAAAAATGTTGATATGAGCATGATGAAGCATTACTCATCGTAGCGGAAACGAAAGGGGTGCCACGGCAACATTCCGGTTCCAAAAACTCGATGGAGATGCCGGTGCAAAAGGAAAAGTGACGGGAGCGTGTCATGCAAGGATGATGGGGTGCTCCCAGATACCGGGTTCCCACATGTCGGTGACAAAGCAAAAGAGGGGCAACATGCACCGACAGTTCAGACTCGAGGAGAACAAGGGTGCATCTCATACAACATGCATTCATTCGTTCACAGGCGTCGTCTCGGGGTTATACCTTCGTAGCATGCATTCTGGGGCGGACCGAGTTCAAAGTAATGGAGGTGTTCACGGATCATCGGAAGTAGTCGTTTTTGCGACAGTAGTGGAGTGGCGGTACACATTCGTTTCGGAGAGGTACTTGATGAAACCAACATCTTCGGGGTGACAATAGTTATACACTTGGTTATGTCAGATCCACAGCGACGGTAGTGGTACATCTCGTAGTGGAACTTGGCGGGTCTGAGGGCTCCGGGCATCGTGGTACTTGGCGACATGCACGGGATGGTAGTAGTACACGGTCATCGTGGGAAGTAGTGGTACACACGAAGGTAGTAGAACTTGATGGTTCCGTTATACGGGTCTTGTCAGGACCGGATTTTCGGGATATTAATTTCCCAGAAAATGGCCCTTGTGCTCACTAGCCCCAGGATTACTGTTAGCTGATGAGACACCAACTTGATACATAAACTCCAAGCAGAATACAAAATGTGTAGTACAAGACCATTCTAGCCTATGAGTACAACAAATGGTTTCTAGTGGTTGATGGCGGAATCGGTTTGTGGTTCCTCAGCGTTCTATGGGACTCCATTTCCCACAGGAACAGGTGACCTGGATAACTCATATCTGCACGAGGCTGCTGTCAGCGTAGGTTCCGAGGCTGTCTTCGCAACGCTCCTCTCCATGCAAGGAATCTGGCAAGACAATAGCCAGGGACAAGCCAATGAGTACTTTGAATGTACTTGCAAACATTATGAACACAGGTATAATAATACAATTGATAATCATGCTCTGAAATATTTTATGATCACAACGTCAGTCACAGAATAAGAATCCATGATGCACGCAAGCAGGTTATTCATATACAACATTAATATGCAATAGGGGAGTAGAAATAGAATACAGCGATCGGGTGTCTGAAGTGACGCCTCGAAAGGATAATAATATAAAGCATGCCTCAGTCGGGCATATGAGCGACGTCACATAAAGGGCTTATAAAGGAAATAAGTAGCAAACATGCCACAGTTGGGCGTCTCAGTGACACCACATAAAGGGCTTACAAAGTAACTGAATAATAAGCATGCCACAGTCGGGCGTCTCAGCGACACCACATAAAGGGCTTATAGAGTAACTGAATAACAAGCATGCCACAGTCGGGCATCTCCGCGACACCACATAAAGGGCTTATATGAGAGTAATCACAGTGAATATCCAGGAGGTAGAACCGTCCCAGGGATACTCAATAATTCAAATAATGTAAATGGTTAGTCCATAATAATAGTAATCATAATCATCATAAGTCACAAGTCATGATCCATGTTCTGGTTTAGCAGTTTTTTTTTCTCCGAAGACCGACTCTAAGACCGACACTTGACCCATCCCAGACTGTAGTCCTTAACCATGGACACAACTATTCGAGTAGATATAATCTCTACAGAGGGTGTACTCTTTACCCACGAGTAACGGATTCCTTTAGTCCATCGGGATTAATTCCGTCTATGGTCTTTTAGTTGAAAACTCACCTGACCGCACACACCAGCCTAACTTACCGGTGTCTGGAATCACCCACGACACCCGTTAAGCGAAACTCTAAGTGGGGAGGCTACAACCTCGACTAGCATGGGATCACAAAATTTATAACGCGTGCAAACTAGGGGAGCTACCCCCTCGGCACCAACCGGAAACACCCATGCCCCCGGATCAGGTGGCATGCCTACCGGATGCAGCCGGTATCTTCCACCATGGCCTCTCTGTACGGTGTGTGCTAGGAAGGGGTTGACAACTTACTGAACCGTACCCCACCTATGGCAGGGACAAGTTCTAGTACGAAACAAGTGTGGGGGTTACTGGAACAAGACTCGATTTATGGTCGACTCATGATGTTAAAGCATTTCCTGCATGATTAGCATAAGAAATATATTTCACACCAATCAGACAGAGTCACCACTCATCATACCTCACCATGCCTTACCGGACACAACCATCTCGATGAAGAACTAGAGACAAGCTTGTGTCTACCCAAGACAGAGGCTTTCCTGGATCCCTTCCGGTAGGCATGAAAGGCGTATGAGGGTGATTATTATCACAAACATATCAAATTCCAACAGCACGGAATCATCAATATGCACTCATGAGTATGATCATATCATCACATAAAATAACGACCACTCCGAGTCAAGGTGGTGTTGTAACCGTATCAACCAACACACAACAATATTATGCTAGGGTTCAAAATGCTTGCCTTCAAGAGTATGCAAGTGGGGTGCATTTTTTGAAAGTTGCCTCCCTCTCCAAAATCCTATTTAAGAAAAAATCAAATTAACACATAGTTTCAAAACAATACAAAAAAGTTGTTTGAAATTTTTTTCAAATATGAAAATAAACTAGACAAAATTTGAGAAACAACAGAAAAAGAATCAAATCAATTGGACTTGTATTTAGAAGGTTACAGCTAGTCAAAGTTTAGTCAAAATCTGTTTTTAATAAAAACCAGAAAAAAGAAAACGGTTCGGCGGCACTTATGTTTTCTTCTAGCGAAGGCGTATTTGGTGGAATGTGCTTCCACTTAAAACACGCTTCGGCGGGGCTGGGTCACTAACAGTGGGTCCATCGGGCCCATTGGTCAGGTTTGACCAGTCGCCCGCGCCTCCTTCCTCCTCTGTCCGAGCGGAGGCGGGGCTCCGGCGATCTCCGTCGATGAACGGCGGCTCTCCACGGGGTTCCGAGGGCAGGGATGGAACCGCCAGTCTAGGGCGATCCTCCCAGTGGTCGAGAGGGTCGTGGGGACAGAGGGGGTCGTCGACGGCGAGCTCCGCGGTGGACGGTGGCTTCGGGAGGATTTGGGGTCTCGAGCTACGGTAGCTCCCAATCGGGTTTGAGAGGTGGGGTGGCTCCGCAAGGTCTAGGGGAGTCGGACGATGGCACTGGATGGACGGGGGAGGCTCTGCTCGCGATGCACGGCACCGGAGTGTGGCGGCGGCCGAACTGGCCGGAGATGGGGAAGAAGGCCTCCCTCCGTCGATTGCTGGCTGTGGGGGCTCTAGAGGGATGGCCTGAGGTCGCCTGAAGGTCTTTACGGGCTCGGGGGCTCCTTTTATAGGCGGTCAAGGTCGGTTCCGCGGCGGCCGGGGATAAGATCGACGGTGAGCTGCTACTGTGGCCGTAGACGACGTGGTGATGGAGGGGGTGGCTTGGAGGAGCGACTGGATGAGCTCGAGTTGTTCAGGGGTGAGCTGGCGTCCGGCTATGGCTCGGGTGGCGCCGTCCATGGCAGAGGCTGGCGGAGCGGCGGAGGCAGCTTGCGGTAGTGGCGCTGTGGGGTGTCAGGAGGTGGCCAGGGTGGCTCTGCGATGAGGGAGGGGTCGGGGCGTGATGGTTGTGAGCGGGCACGGATCAAAACGGGCGCGGGGAGTCGGCAGCGGGACGCGGCGACTCGGGCGCACGCACGTGCAAAACGCGCGCTCTAGCCACGCCCAGAGCACGCACGCGATGTGCTCGGCAAAATGCCAATGCCTTCCAAGGGACTCTAATCCACATGAGGTTTAGCAGGGTGGTGCTATAGACTAAGGTAGAGCCATGAGACATGCTGTTTAGGCAAAGCAAGCAGGTCCAACGTGCAAACTAAAAACTATGTCAAATCTGGCCATGCACACAAGGTGCTAGACAGAATGCCATGGGCTTCTATGCATCTCTTCTGGTGGCCAAAAACTCCAGATCATAGTCTCTTTAGAAGATAAAGAGGGTAGCAAGGTTAGTTTGACAAAAAAAAAACTCCCAAGTGCAACCTTTTGAGAAAACCAAATCTGGACAGAAAATAAAGGCTATTATTGCATGGACCAAAAATATTCCAATGGGTCCAATCTCCTGGACTTAAGGGTTTGGTAGGGTGGACTATAAGCAGGAAATATCTCATGGGCACTAGAGCAAAACAAAATAGAGTTGCAGTAGAAAATACCAAACTGGGCCAGAGAGCAAAAGAGGATGATTTGCTCAAATTTTTCAAAGAACTCCAATGGGTTTTGCATAAAGTTGAATTATATACTCCTACTAACATCTCCCAACTTTGGTGGAATTTTTAAAGAAATATTTAAATAGGTTGCAGTGCAAACCACAAACTGATCCAGATTTGAAAACTTGAGGTAGGGCTCAAAATTTCCAAATGACTAAAAGAGGTTTTTGCATAAAAGTGATGTGGGAACATCACATGACATCCCCAAATTTTGGTGGGGATTTTAAAGGAGTATCTGAAAGGGTTGTAGTGCAAATGGAACCCTAAAACTTATGAAAAATCACTTCAAAATAAATAAAGCTCAGGAAAAATAATTGTAGAAATAATTCCACTGATAAAAAGAAATGGTCTTGAGAAGATATATAAGCCCAATAATATTTTTGAAAGGTTTCCACTTGGGGTGAAAACTCCACAATTTAGGAGAAAAGAGTAGTTATGAATTAAAAGAAAATCCAGAAAACAAAAATTTAATTTACCATGGCAAAATTTTAATTAATAAATCATGGTTAAATTTTTTGGGTGTTATAGGTCTTCGGCGGCAGTAATCGTTCTCGTTTGTTCCGAGAGGAGCTCGACGTTTCCATGTCCTTCGTGGTCATCACGTAGTCGTTTATGACGCAGTCGGACTTGATGCAAAGCACGCTGGCTATAGACGTACACGTTCTGAGAGGCACTTGTCGTCGAGGGACTTGGTGCATCCAAGATCTTTGGACTCACGGTACTTGGCCCTAGAGGTTCCAAATCCTGTTTCAAAAGCGTCCATGCAAGACATCATAGGTGCAAAGAGGCAACAACTTGGCACAGTTCTGGTCATCGCGTGAGGGTGCTCCCGGCGCTCGGGGACGGCGTGTGGAGGTGCAGTAAGGACGCGATGGAGGCGAGCGGTTGGGTCGTAGTGGAGACAGGGGCTCGGCGTTGGTTGATGCAGGCGAGCGGAGGCATGTCCTCCTCCCGGCTCGAACGAAGCAGAGGCGAGGCAGGGGGCTTGGACATGTAGAGGCGCTGGAGGTGATGAGCCCCTGGACTTGGCGCGGAGGAGGCTGGTCAATGCGGGCGAGCGGAGGCGCTGCGGAGCGAGAAGAACGGCGGGAGCTGCAGGGCGCCGGCGGCAGTAGACTTGGAGGCGGGGCGCCGACGTGGTCCTGGTGGAGTGCGGCGGCAGCGTCACAGGCCGGCGCGGCAGAGGCAGGGGAGTACCTCGGGAGGTTGAAGACGCCGGCGAACACGGGCGATGCAGGGAGCAGCAGGCGTTGCTGAAGGGACCAGCAGGTGGCGCCATGGGTCCTGGACGGCGGCAGCGCATCTGCTGGCAAGCGGCTGCGGGGTGGAACGGGCAAGGGCACGGAGAGGTCCCGGTGCTGAAGCTTGACGGCGGAGGGAGGTGGGTGGCGCCCCGGCTTTGGTCGCCGCCGAGTGGTGAGGTCGAGGGATGGGGATCGGGTGCTGTGAGCTGCGGCCTTGTGCACGAGCGAAGAGAGGGAAGGAGATGGGGATCGGGCAGGAGCACGATGGGGATCGAGGGATACGGCGGCGCTGCGGGAACGAGGTAGATAGTGGGGTTCGGGCTCAGGGAGGCTAAGGTTAGACGGGAACGCAGGAGGTTGGAAGGCCCAGCTGGGTTGGCTTATCTCTCTCTCTCTTATTCTCCTTAGAAGAAAGAGAAGAAAAAAATAGAGAGAAGAAATAGAAAGAGAGGGTTAGGGAAAGAATTTGCGCACGAGGGTAATTTTCTTGGACTCACAAAAATGTGAGGAATTTAAATAAAATGGTAAGAGGATTTTTGGAGGAAAAATAGATTCGCACATGTTAAATTTAATTCAACATGTTTGAATTTTGAAACCCATTCGAAAGGACTCTAGATGGACTGAGATTTTTGAGGAGCCTTGATAAAATGATAAAAGAATACGAGGACAAGTCAGAGACCGAGAATTTAGATATGGAAGGCATTGGGATTTATTTGCAAGTGTGTCACAGTAATTCCACATCCATGGAATACTTTATAATAGTGTCACATCCTAGTTAGCCATGCATTAGAGTGTTGCATCATGTTTACTCTTTCATCAGAAACTTGAAATGGGGATCTGTGAAACCCTCAGAATCATTTTGAAAATGACCCAAATAAAAATTTCTCCAAAAGGGTCCAAGAAAATGCTCATGTTGCTCTCTGAAAATATTGGACAGAGATAAAAAATCAAACCAATAATTTTAGTGGCTCTTGGACATTTATTTGGGCATTTGGAATTAATGCATAAATATTTGCATTGGGAATATATTAATTATATATATTGATATATGTCCAAATATTATGCCAATTATAAAAGAGCTCTGGAATAATATATATAGCTCCTGCAAAAATTGGCATAAGTTAAATAAATGATTTAATATATTTTTTAAATCAAAACAAATGTCAGAAATTAGAAAACAAAAAAATATATAACAGGAGGAGCTTACCTGGGCTCCTCCACTGTGCGGCCCAGCCAGCTGGCTGGCCCAGCCAGCAGCCGGCCCAGCCCACCTCCCTCCTCTGTCGTCTTCGTCCCGACAGAGGGAGGGGAGTGTGGCCGGCGCGCGCGCGCGCCACCGCGCCACGCCACCTCCCTCCCTGCCTGCCTGCCCTCCCTCTCCTCGCTTCGATGCCCTGGACGACGCCACGCCTCCCCCCCTGCTCTCTCTCACTCTCCCCCGGCTCTTCCTTCCTCTCCCTCGCTCTCTCTCTCACACGGCCGAACACCACCGTCGCCGCCGTTCGCCATAGCAGCCATCTCCGGCCACCCCTCGCTCCCCCGACTAGCTCAGAAGCTCCGCCACGACCCCCTCTTCCTCCCCACCGCTCCACGGTCCTCCAGAAGCCCTGCATCGCCGCCACGTCGCCGTTCCCCTCTTCGGGCTCCGACCATCGTCGCCGTCGAATTCGTCGTCTCCAGCGCGTCCCCGAGCCCGCTAACCATCCCTGCAGCTCCGCGGTGAGCCCCCGGATCGTTTCCCCCTTCTCCCCTGGTCTCTTTCGACCTCTAGGCCCTAGCCCCACCATGGCCGAGAGCTCCACGCCGCCGGCGATGTCGCCGTCGTGGCCACGGTCATCCTAGCACCCAACCGAGCGCACTATCGTGCTCCCCACCTCACCAGGAGCACGCAGCACGCACTAACGCCTCCCCAAACCCCCTGCAACGTCGATTCCGACCGCACCCGAACTCCGGCAGCCGCAGCCGAGCTCGCCGCCGTCGACTCCGGCCACCCCAGGGCCAGCCACGGCCACCGTCCGACGCGCCGTCGAGCTAGCTATCCAACGCACCTAGCCGCACGCCGTTTGGAGCACCACAGAGGAAACCCGAGGCCCCTGCACGCCACGGACCTCGCCGGCGACTAACCGCCGGCGGGTTTGACCTGTCCGACCTGAGGTTTGACCCCCCCAGGGTCACTGACGCATGGGCCCTGTCGGACAGGTGGTTAGTTAGTACTAATTACCGTTAGTCAACCCCCCCCTAACACTGACAGTGGGCCCCAGCGCCACTAATCCCTAATTAGGATTAATTTAAACCTGTTAAACCCCCCCTGTCACTGACGTGTGGCCCCCACACGTCAGGTTTGACTTCAGCCAGCCGCAGTTGACCACTGACGTCATGCTGACGTCATGCTGGCGCAATAATTATAATTTCTGGATTTAATTTAAATCAGGAAATTCCAGAATATTACTTAAACTTCAAAAATTCATAACTTTTATTCTGTAACTCCAAATTGGACAAATTATATATGAAAAATGATCAGAAAAATCCAATTTATCCATCTGTACTATTTTCATGCATGATCAAACAAGTTAAATTGATGTTTTAAGCAGAACAAGGAAAAGCACTTTAAAAGGCCATGTTTGAGTTTGAAATTTGAATCTTTGATTCAAATTTGTTCAAACCCTTCTGGTTTTAGTTGCATTAGCCCAACACACTCATATTGCTATGTTTCATGCATGCATCATATTGTTGCACATTGTTTGGTGATGGTTGTGTATCGGTGTCCTTTGCGACAGGTTCTGCCTCCGAGGAGTACCGTGATTACCCTAACGAAGAACCGTATCAGTGCATCGAACCATCAGGCAAGCAACCAACCATTTGATCATATCGATACAATCCCATGTTCTCGCTCCTGCTCTCTTTTACTGCATTAAGACAACGCGTTTCAAACTGCTGTGTGCTACGGTAGTTGAACCCATTTCCTCTGCATGACCTGTCATTGCCACAGTAACTAGATGAAACCCACTAGCAT